>NC_056593.1:838794-871294 GCF_018340385.1 Cyprinus carpio
CGGGGGCCGGACCTGCAGCGGTTGCCCTGACAACACGTACGGAGATCCTCTGATTGGCTGCAGACGTGAGTGTTTCTTGCCCACACAAACAACAACTTATTACATTTAAAAATATATATTTAGACATATATTCATTACAAATGTTTATAAACATATAAATATTAATATTAATAACAATTGAATTAATATTAAATTGTTAATAAATATTAAATTCTATTGTTTAATAAATGTTAAATAAATAAATACTCATTTAATTGATACACTAATAATATTCAATGTAAAAAAAATGCACAAAAATTTAGTCCACACAGTAATATAAATAAATAACTATTAAATTAAATTAAAATGTATTAATAAACATTACATAAACTATTTAATAAATTGCATTAAAAATATATAAAAAATAAAATTATCTATTAATATTAAACTGATAAGTGACTAAGTTAATAAATATTACATTGGCAGTAATTAAGTCTAAGTCTAAATTATCAATAACTAAATATAAAATTATTTGTAACACAATAAATAGAGTTAATAAATATAATATTGAACTAATAAATGTATTTCATATTATTAATAAATGTAATATGAAATAATAAATGTCAAAGACAAATAGTTATTTTTGTCTAAAATAAATATTACATTGAAATAAATTAATAAATATGGAATAAACTACAAATAAATAAAAATACAATGAAGCTGCAAATAAATATTAAGTGAATGTTAAAATAAATTTAAAAAAAAAATTAATTACAAGCAAAATAAATAAATATTAAATAGTTAAATATGACTGATAATAATACAGGTTGTTGATTGATTTTTTTGTCCTCTCTTCATCTGTGTGTCAGGGTGTGACTGTGATCCATCGGCACAGAGTCGGGTGGCTGTGACAAACTTAAGGTGCGTGTCTCTGTAAACCGGGTGTAAACCCGGGCCCGCTGGGACTTCTGCAGCCGCGTCCACTGTGCCAGTTTCCCAGAGTGCCCCGCGTGTCCGTCCTGCTTCTTCAGCATGAACGGCCGTCTGCAGGAGCTCATGGGCACTGGGCACTCTCAAACTACCAGATCCCCTCCACCGACACCAACCGCAGGATCCAGACGCTGATAGACACACTCACACACCTGCAGGAGACCATCTCTGTCCCGCCGGAGTCCAGCCGCGCACTGACCGACAACCTGCAGAGACTCAACCAGATCAAGTACAAACACACACTCACACACACACACACTCAAACACACACACACACACACACTCAACACTCACCTCACACACACACACACACACATACACCACACACCACATACACACACACTCTCAAACACTCACACACATACATGCATACACACACTCACACACTCAAACAAACACAGACACACTTACCCAAATACACACACACACACACACACACACACACACACACTGCTCAAACACACACACACACACACACATAAACACACACACTCACACACACACACACACACTACAAACACACACACACACACACACACTCACGCCTTGACACGCACACGCACGCCAGGAAACACACACAAACACACCCAACCCCCCCCCCCCCCCCCCCTCCCTCCACACCCACCAAACAGGCCAACCCAAACCACACACACCTAAAACACCAAAACCACACAAAACACACCACACCAAACACCAAACAAAAACAAAGCAAACACAACACCACCAACAAACCCACCACAAACCCCCCCCACCACAAAACAAAAACACAAAACCCCAAACAAACCCACACAAACCCAACAAACCCAACAACCCCAAAACCAAACACACAAACACACCAAACAGAAACAAAAAAACAAAACCCACAACCCAAAAAACCAACCCCACCCACCCGCATCCCCAAACAAGCACTCACACCCCCACACTCTCAAGCTCTCCACCCACACACCCACCTGCTCTCAAGCACTCACACCCCACTCCTCAGGCACACACACACACGCACACCAGCCTCTGGGCCCCACTCACACTCACGCACTCGCCTGCTCAAGCCTCACACTCCTCACACAAAGCCCAAGCACTCACACTCCCACACACACACTCAAGCTCCTCACAGTCACGCACACGCCTCCGACGCTCACACACACGCTCCAGGCCATGCATCACCCCACTCAGAAACACTCACATACCACTTTTCCACATATAAACACACACACACACACACACACACACACTCAAGCACTCCACACACACACACTCTCTCGCGCTCACTCACGTTCATTCTAAGAATTCTAAACAATGAGATTTTTTGAGATATAAATACAATTTACAAGCGGCAGAAATAGCCAATGATAAATAAAAGCGGTGGGGTAGCATGAGCTGATGTCTAAAGTGACAAGCACAGTTTAACTCCTTCTTCAAACTGTGAGTGAGTGAGTGGTGGTATTCATTTAAGCACTCTTGCAGGTCTCAGCTAGACAGTTGGCAGCTGAGAAGAGCTGGCGTCCCGGCCGCTGGAGGTGATGATCTCAATCACAGTGGGAGAAACGACCTGCAGGGGCTACCAGCCGTCTCTCTGCGTCTGGAGTTCTTCTACTTCGAGAGGCGCTTTCACTAACGCATGCCGGATCCAAGCAATGCCGAAGTCGTGTGGCCAGCGCTCCGGAACTATAATTAGGTGTCAGATTCGTCAGTATGACCTCTAATGGAAAAAGCTTCTCATTCACCGGGCGCCTTCTGCGCCGTCAGGGGGTCCTATGAGGAGGTCGACGTGAATGCCGCTAAGCGAGGCTGGCACCGCTAGGGAGCACGCTAGCGGAAAGAGTCACAGAGGGCCTGAGCGACCTGAAAGATGTGCAACACGCATACGCCTCACGCAAACACGCAGAAACTCAAGAAGGATCACAGCAGCTTCGGCCCGGATCGGCGCCCACCTCCAAACAAGGTGAGAGACATGCGCATGGTTGGCTGAGCAGAGAAGTACGGTTTTGCAGCAGGCGAGTCCAGTAATGTTTGTCCAGGTGTCTTGCGGCCCGGCTTATCGCCACGGACTCCTGCACTCCGGGCGCTCTGCGCTGGTGATCGCTGTGTCCTCCTGGCCAGGCGCCCCCTTGTGGAAGCGGAGAGGGACCCTAAGCGGAGAAGGCGGCTGCCCAATACCAACAAGGCCTTTCAGGAGGCGCCCAGCCCGAAGGTGAAAGAGCCAAACTACAGGATCTCAACAACAAGATCCGCGCAAAGCAGCTGCACAGGTGTGACAACACACATTCACAATAATTATGTAGATATTAGAATATTTTAAATAAAAGCAAAATTCATTAAATTAAGAAGTCAAAATTATGAGAAATGAAAAAGTTGTAGGAAGATGTGAAAATATGAGAAAAAGTCCAAATTGAGAACAAATAATTAAACTAAAATTAATTTGCACATAAAGATATGAAACAATTAATAATTAATAAAATGTATAATTAATAAATATTAGATAAATAAACAAATAAATATAAACATTATTTAGTAATATTATAATAAGTATTATACATAAATAAATATTTAAATAATAGAAAACTATTTTTTTTTTAAAAAATTGCAATTGGGAAATAAAAAAAGATTCAATTATGAGAATTAAACATTCAAAATAAAGACTTTTTAAAGTCATAATTATTTAAAAAAGAATTTAATATAAAAATAATAAATAATCAATTGACAATAAATATTACATATAAACATTACAGTATTATAAAAATAATTAATAAAAATGTTTCTAAAAGTCAAAAATTATAAAAAAAAAAGTAATAAATAAGTAAAATCAATAAAAATAAAATTACTATGAAATTACATGAATTTAATTAATAAATATTAAATTGTGAATATTACAAATAAATATTATAAATAAACAAAGAGAAAATGTTACATTAATAAAAATACATTTAAAAATAAACAAAATTATGGAAAAAGTGCAAATTGAAGACCAAATAATCATAAATGATAAAAATAAAAAAATAAAAATGAATTGCACATGTAAATATTAAATTAATAATAAATGAACCAAAACATGATTTTTTTTTTTTTAGTGGCAATAACTTAAATATTGCATTTTAAAACATTACCTATAAATATTACAATATAAGAAGTAATATGTTTAATATTATAATATTTCAACATTTAAAAAAGGGCAAAGTGATGAAAAAAAGTCACAATTATGGGAAAATAAAAATGATAATTGTGAAATAGATGTGAAAAGAAATTGAGAAAGATGGTATGACCACACATAACCAGCTAATAAGACTGATTAAACTAGTCTATTTGATTTTACAATGACTTTAAACCCAACCACACCTTTTGAAACACAGATACAGGAGGCTCAAAATTCCACCAATAGGGTGAGACTGTCCACTGAGCGAGCTGGCCAATCAGATTAAGCTTGGGATGCAAGCCAATGTGGATAAAGGCCTGAAAAAGAACACCAAAGACTTCATAAGCAATCTCAAGGACTTCCTGTCAGGTGGGGTTTTACTTTATTTTGTCATACTGCAACACTGCCTAGAAATGTACCTGTAATTGTTTTAGTCTGGTATGAAGCAGTCAGGTAGTTGTTCACAGTGTAGTTGGGTTGTTGTTTTGTGTGTCTCAGAGCCTCATTCAGATCGAATGAGGTACAGCCGGGTGTGTGAGGCCATTCTGGATGCTCAGGTTCCTCTGAGCATGGAGAAGCTGAAGCAGAAGCTGAAGGAGCTGCAGAATCTGGCGTCTTCACTGCCAAACACAAGCAGGTCCTGGAGAACAGCAGAGAGCAGCTGGAGAGCGGCCAGACACCTGCTGGAGGAGGCTAACAACACACGGTACACAACTCACATGCTAACACCACAAGCATGCTAACAACACACGTTACAGAACCACCTGCGCCACACACCACACACCCCCCAACCAACCAAACAAAACAGCCTAACAACAACACCACTACAAACGACCCCAACAAACAATGAAGAAACAAAAAAAAAAACCACACCCACAACACAAAAAACAGAAACAAGAAACACCAAAAATAAACGATAAATACACAGAAAAAAGATAAAAAAAAAAAACCCCCAGGAACCATGAACAACAAGACACAAGGAAAACACAAAGAACAGCACCACACCCAACCACCCCAAAAACAACCACCCCCACAACAAAGACCCCAAAGAGAAACAAACGGAACAATCCTGACTACGCAAGAACACAAAAGAACACCAGAAAAACCAACCCCCTCCCTACAGAACCCCCCCCCCACTACCCACAATCAAAAACACACACAGCCCCCACACCATCCACCCCCAACAAACTCTCCCCAACCCCACCACACCACCCACTTCCTCCCCACCCCACAACCCCCCCCCCCACAACAACACCCCAAAAACCACACCCACAAAAACAACCCCACACACCCACAACACACCCACCAACAACCCCACCCACACCCACACCACCCCCATCCCCCAAAACAACGCAACCACACAAACACCAACCAAACAACCCCAACCCCACCCCAACTTCCACCCCCCCACATAAACCAAACACCCCACCCACCCCACAACAACCCCCCACAACCAACAAACAATATCCCCACCCCTACCAAAACCCACCAACCCACGAACCCCATAACACACCCCCTTCCAACCCCCAAAACTAACAAAAAAAAAAGACAACAACAACCAAGCACAAAAATAAAAACAATAACACCACACCCAACCACCAAAAATCCAACAAAAAAGCAGCCAATAACGAAAAAATACCCAAACGGTCCCCAAAAAAAACACCAACACACACACACACACAACCTAACACAAAAACCAAGAAACGAACAATAAAACCAACAAACCAAACAGCCCAAGAACAAACACACAAAACACTAACACACCAAACAAACGCACATACCACCCAACCCCCCCACACCACCACATACCCACCAAAATACAAAAACCAAAAAAAAAAACAAACACCCACTAAAACCACCACCAAACACACCCAAACCAAAAAATCAACAAACCAACAACACAAAAAACAAGCCACCCCCCAAAACAACAACCAACATACACCAACAAAAGAAATTGAAAACAGAGCCTCAAGAAATCTCCCTCTCCTACGTGACCTCAACACCATCCAAGAACCAAACACCCAAAACCATCCCCCAAAGCATACTACCCTAACAACCCACAAAACAAAAACAACACAAAAACAACAGAAATATAATTCTCCCCAAAAAAACACAATCCCCCAAACCACAACTATACAATTTGAACATACAACTTAAGGACAATGACAATACACAAATAAAAAACATACAATATTAATTCCAACTCACACACAAAATAACAAAACCAAACAATACCCAAACAAACCCAACCCCCACTATACAACAACAAACTAAAAATAAACAAACATAAACAAAAACCTTAAAAACCAGAACTAAAACCACTAAATAAACAAACCACATTCGCACTAAAACCACCATAACACAAACAAACCCACGGACACAAAACTTAATACTACAAAATAAAAACAGAATGCCACAACAAAATACAGAAATCAAAGACTACCCACAAATGTGCAGCCGATTTCAAACACAATAGAACAGATCAAAAAACCCCCAAAAACAGAACACACAAAACAAAAAAAAACAAACGTACAAAAAACACCAAAAAAACACACGCTAACACCACAAACACGCTAACAACACACATGCTAACAACACACGGGACACAACACACACATAAACACCACAAACACGCCTAACAACACCGATCAGAGCACCGACGCTACACACAAACACACAACAACACACGGTACACCACACACACGCTAACACCACAAACACACTAACAACACACTTACGGTACAGAACCACACCTAACACCAAAACACGCTAACACCACAACACTCTAACACCACAGTACACCATACACGGCTAAACACCACAAACCCAACTAACACACAGTAACAACACACACACACACTAACAACACATGGTACACAACACACACCTTAACAACACGCTAACAAACACATGCTAGCAACACACACAGTAACAAAACAAGGCACACAACACACACTAACGAAAACGACACACACACATGCTAACAGCACACAGTACACAACACACACTAACGACACGCTAACAACACATTTAATATTTAATCTCATATTAACTCAGTATTTCTCTAATGTTCTTCAACGTTGCCGTCTACAGTGACGCTGCGTTCAGTATCCAGCAGGAGGCTGATAGCATCCTGGAAAAGATGGGCGACAATGAGGCCATTTTCAAAGAGCTGGAAGACAAGATCCATCAGGCGTCGTCGTCATCGCAAACAACATCAGAACGACGTCAAACAGGTCAGTCTGAGATCTGAGCGGAAAACCACAGAAAAACATCCAGACGCACACTAAAGTGACTGATCTTCTGTGTGTCTCAGATAGAGGACGTGCTGCCTCCCGCCGAGCAGGGGATTGTGGGAGTCGCAGAGCTGCTGGATGAGATGCGCCCCCTGCTGGACGGCCTGAAGAAAGACGCGACGCGGGAACGGACGCATGCGAGCGAGAAGCTCAGGATCAGGCAAATTCAGCACAGGACGAGGCGAACAAGCGGCAGAGGTGCGGAAACACACACAACACTCTAGTGTGATTAGTAACAGAGGTGTTGGTTTAATGTGTTAATTTGATGCGGTTAATTTAATAAACGAACCTGATGCAGGACAACGACTGACTGCGTGATGGAGCCTAAAGTTCAAGATATGAGTGCAGAATAAGACCCTAGCAATATCACACCAGCAAGAGTGCTGCTTTGCCCAAGATCTGCACGATTGCAAATGTGATATTGATTTGATACAATAGTTCAATAAACAAGAAGCTAATATTGTGTTGCATTTAGACACATTGTTGTCTGTTTTTGCTCACGTTACGCAAACAAAAAATAGTTCCAAACAAAGAGTGCTGCTACCTATTGGCAGTTTTCAGTTTTATATATAAAAAAAAATGCTTTTCTCATCTAACACAATAATGACTTTGATATGCAATTAATTTTGAGATTAATTAGTTAATTAATTGACACATTGTGTTATTAGATGAAATTATGAATGGCTAAACAGCCCTAGATAGTGAACTCTCATGTGTTTCAGGAGCTGGAAGAGCTGAAGGGAGGAGTTCGAGCGGATGAAACGCGCAGTGGCTGCAAACACTGAGATGGGTGAAGACTCCGCCCGCTTACAGGCGCTACAGAAGGAGGCGGAGTCTCTGATGACGGACACCAATGACATCATGCAGGCTCTGAAAGGTAGCATCCACTACACACCCATCCCATAATGCTCAGCGCACACATCCCTATGGTAACCGGTGCTGTGTTTGTGTTCTCAGATAAGGAGGCATCCATTCGTCAGGGAGCGGCGGATGAACTGCAGCAGAACGCGGCGCGGCTGACCGGTCTGGACGATCAAGTGAAGAAAACTCAGAGACGACATCCGCTATAAAGTCACCAGTCTGAACATATGCCAGGGCTGAGGACCACAACACCACGAGAAACACTCATGTGACAACCAATAAAGTGTCTGAATGAAGATTATTGTGACCGTGCATTTATATTTACAGTGGAATACTTGCATACTGCACAGTGTGTACTGCAGACTGTTGACTAACGTAAGTATGCAGTGTGCATCTGTGTTATTACTTAACTAAAATTGTTTTTAAAAAAGTGTGTAGTGTGTAAAAATGACTAAAACTGAAGTAAAAAATATAAATTACTAATGAAATGACAAAAATGACATAAAAACAGAAAAATTACTATAAATTTGACTAAAATTACAGTGAAAACAAAAAAATATAAAAAGCTATTTTTGTCAAATTAAATATTTGAAAAGTTTAATTACTAAAAAAAGAGTGTGCTATTGTATACTGCATGTTTAGACCTATTTTGTAGGTATTTGGGTATTTTGGTGCACAAAAAACTTAGTGACATAGTGACATTAGATGACCATAGTATGAGTAGTATATACTAGTATGCAATTCCCCAACTTTTGAAGGTAAAATTACATGAAAATGGCATTAAAAACACACAGATGAATTCTCCCCAGGACATTACACTGGTGTGTAAATAGCTTTATTTTATGTATTTTAATACAGACATACAGCAGCATGTTTATGGAAGTACAGCAGGGCTCTGTGCTGGTACCGACTTAATAAGCCCCTAAATAAAAGATAAAATCATCTTATATGCATTTATAAAACATAAATATAGCAAATACAACAGCGAGCATGAGTTTGAAATAAAGAAAATAAGATTTAAACACATTTCTTAGATTAAAAACACTCAAACCCGCCGCCGCTCACGAGTAGAACAGTGGCACACGTGATCTTGTCCCTTCCCTTCCCCATGATGCACCGGCATCGAAGCCCAGATACAACTATCATATACATGAATATCACGGAAAATAATACAATAAACCTGCCTGGTCCTGAATTCCTGAGAGAAATAACATTCTCAATCAGCTTGAAATGACAGAAGTGACACTTTCGCTAGTGAGAGATGAAGATCTGAGGCGCCAGAACATGTAATGCGATTGGCACTTTCGTGTGGATCTGGCGTCTGAAGATCCCAAAACACACAGTCTTGACCATCCTACGAGCGCAGGATCTGAGAGAGAGACACAGAAGGCGGGATGTCACACACCTTTACTGCCATGGGACGCTCAAAGTGGCAGCCTTGAGCCCTACTCACTTCATTTGATTGACAGCTGTCAATCAGCCCATCCCACATCACAGAGCAAACCCCGGTCTGCAGCGACTGGCCCCGCTCATCAGTGCAACATGTCACTCGGTCTGATCTGAAATATAGAGAGAAAAAAATCATTTAATAATTAAATTAATTAACTTTAGCCAATTACATTAAAATTTGTTAATGTATTAAGCCAAATAACAGTACAATTTTGGTTTCAAAAAGTAAATATTTATATAATATAAATCTACATATAAAAATGCAAAATATTTTCTAGTCATTAAACACAATAAATTGCAATATAGTTTAAAATATCAATATTTACAAGCAGTTTTTTTTTTTGCATTAATTTAAAAACTAGAAATGCCACAAGGAGATTCAGTGAACATTTCTGAGTGATGACGCGAATGAATCAGTGAATCAGAGTTATGAATCGACTCACTGAATCAGTCATGAGTTGAATAATGGATCCAATTCGTGGACTTGATTTAATTGATTTTACACAACCAACTAAATCTGTTCACTAAATCAATCCATTCAATTTGTTGAATCAATTGAATCAATCACTGAATCAAACATATGAAACGATTCTTTGGTATCAGTTATGCATAGATTAATCAGCGTTACAAATAAATTCACTAAAACGGATAGCTGAATGAACCATTTTTGCATCTCAGGTTTACATCTTAAAGCAATTTGAAATAAAAATGAATAAAACATAATATATAATAAAACATATATAATATCGATATATTATATACATTTAAAATCAAAGACGGGGGGGTTGCACCTGTTGGCGGCGCAGGGCAGTTCGGACTCGGAGCAGTACACGTGTTGCCCCGTCTCACAGATGACCAGCGCGTGCATCGGCTCACTGTTGCAGGCCTTGAGCGGGCCCCGGCCCCTGCTGACATCAGCTTGAGGCGACAGGGTCATGTGACTGCACGAGGGGTTCCCATTGGTGTCCAGCTCATCCGGGGCGGGCCGGAGACGAGACGTCCAGCACCTGGATCAGCGGGGCCTGGGCGGGGCCGGAGGGTCAAGCGTGGAGCCAGCTGCAGCCGCCGCATGTGACTGAACCACCACCGTCGCATTAATGACTCGCTGAAACACACACACCATCAATAATTCATAATTCATACACAGAATGAGAGAATAGATGACCTGCCCTCTCTCACCTTCCACTTGGATTTGGCAAAGGTTTTCTGCATCTGCTCACCGACGGACTGAATGATGTTGTCATTGTGCGCCGTGTCTCCAATGATCGGCACAGACAACCAGCGACTTCATTCATTCATCAACACATGTTGATTCAGAATCGATTACTTAGCAACTTCTGTTTTTATGCATTAGTACTGTGAAAAAGTCATGTTGATTATCATACCATGGGTTTTCATAACTCGGTGGCAACGATCACAGGCCATATTGAAAGTTACTTTATGAATCTGAATGTATAGGTTATGTGTTAGTTTGTTTAGACATTGCCACACAAGTATGTTGGATGTCATCAATGGGCTTATTTTTTTTTTTTTTTATTCATTTAAATCACAGCAGGCTTATTTTTTCAAACTTAAAATGTTTTAGTTTATTGAAAAATTTATACTTTATTTTGTATGAATCCGCATGTTTTTAATAACAAACACTGATTTTAATGAATACTCAAGACTGTATCCAACAACGATGAAAAAAATTTTTTTTTTATAAACTCATCAAACATGCAATAGTGTTTAAAAGGAATGTTTTTTCATAAAATTATGAAATCTGCAATGTTGTATCATTAATTTTTTTTATTTTTTTTAAAAATATGCCCTGATGCATCATAACCATTTTTTTTTTTTTTCCCATGAATCAGTGGGTGTTTGGTTCATAAATTCAGTATATTTTTAATTTTATGTTATCAGTAGATGGTATATCCGGCATGTTTTTGGGTTTTTGTTTTGTTTTTTTTATTCACAAATAAGTTTTCTGTTTTTTTTTTTCAGGAACTTGGTGTTTGTTAAGTTCATGCTACAGCGTTGTGGGCCCTTATGTTAAATTATTTTTTTTTTTTTTTGGGTAAAAAAAGTGTATTTATGTAAAAAATTTTTCCAAAATGTTTTTTTTTTTTTTTTTTTATTGGTTATTAGTTTTTTTTTATTATCCTAAAATGTTGATGTTTTTGTCCATGCATCCGTTCCAATGGAATGAACAGTAATTAATTTTAAAATGGTTTTTAGGTTCACCAAGAAACTTGTTATACTCAATTTTTTTAAATACATGCTGCATGTTTTTAATTTTAATGCATGTAGTTGTTATTTCTTTTTATTCACCCTGCATATGGGATGTTTTTTTAAAGCTGATTAGAAAGTAAGATTTTTTTTCATTAATCAACATATTCCAAAATAAGCATGCTTTTTTGTATTTGTTTTTTGATTTATTAATCCCATTTTATTTATTAGTCCCCCCAACCTAATTAGGGTTTATTAATAAATCATGTTGTTTATTTTGTTTAACCATTATTTGAACAGTAAGTTTAGTCTGTATTTTTTTTTCCATGCTTCACTATGTTTATTCATGAAAACGTGTTTGTTCATGTTTATTCATTTAAAACTTGTACTGAAGATTCTCTGAGATGTGGTGTTGTGTTTCTCACCATGCATGACTGAGCGCTTGTTCAGTGGTTTGATGAAGCGTTTATTTGGGTTTTTCTCCAGCATGTGCCTGATGAAGTCCTTGGCTGCAGAAATCAAAAGTAAAGAGAGTTTAATCACAATTATTCACAGGAAAAAGAGATCTATGCCTGAACAATCTCTACAGGAGTTGATGTTGTAATACAGTAACATCTCTTCATGTTTATGAAGCTTCTGCGTCTGTAAAGTGTCTGTGACGCACCTGACTCAGAAATGTCGTCCCAGTACGGAGAGTGGAAAGCGTATTCTGCCTTCATGATTTTGGAGAACAGGCGGCGTTTCGTTTCTCTCCTCATAAAACAGGCGGGTAGCCGCTCAACCTAAACAAACACATAAGAGATTGAAGGAAAAACACAACTGAACGTCTCTCAGAAAAAGAGTCTACATGAGCCCAGACTCACAAGATGTAGGTTATGACACCGATAGACCAGCAGTCCACAGCTTTACTGTACGGTTTCTGAGCCAGAACCTCCGACTGAGGAGAAACACCAGAATCATGGACGTTAGAAGCTATTTAATATGAATTATGATGTTTGATTGTGTCAAACCGTTCATACCAACATATCCTGGTGTTCCAGCAGGCCTGTGGACATCACGCCGTGATCAAGCCATCTTTGGACAGACCGAAGTCGCTGATCATGATCTTGGCATTCTCGTCTGGACTGTAGTACAGCAGGTTCTCAGGCTACAGATGGACAAAACCACAGCTGTTAATGACATTTCATTAAAAAAACTGAATTGCTAGAGATCGTCCCTCTCTCACCTTCAGGTCTCTGTGGACGATTGCTTTGGTTTCTGAGCAGGTAGGAAACGGCCCCCCCTCCCCAGAACCTTTTTTTTTTTTTGATTCACACTGCGGGCGCCCTTTTTTTGTCCCGTGTAAACACCTCGATTTCCAGAAATAACTGTCGAAAGCTGTTTTTTCTCCGCCCAACACCCCCTTTTGCACAAAAAACCAACGTTTTAAACACCGCTAAAAAAAACTGTGTGGGAATTTTGTGTTTTTTTGGGTGTGGGTAATAATTTAAAGCCTTTAATCAAACCCACGTTAACAGCCCATGAACCAGGGTTTCTTAATAGTGGGGGTTTCCTCGTTTCCGTAAGAAAATCTTTCCAGTCCCACACATTTATCAACTGGTTTTTTATACTAAAAGAAAGAAAAGAGAGAACCTTCGAAGAATCCCAAAAACCATGGGTGTTTTTTGGTGCTGGTTTTTTGTAGAAGTCTTGTCAGTAAGTTGTTTTTTTTTTTTTTAAGGGTTTTTTTTGTTGTTGTCCCCCCCCCTGCTGTGTTTTAAGTGGAGTCCAAGAGTGTTTGCCGTTTAATGTTCTGTTAATGTTTATGGTTGTAGTGTTTTTTTTTTTTTTGAATTTTCCCCCTTTTGGGTTTTTTTTTTTCCGTGGGGTTTTTGTTTTTTGTTATGGTTCCTGTGGTAATTTTTGGGGGTCCCCCCCCTTTTTTTTTTTTTTTTTTTCCCTTTTTTTTGTTTTTTATATGGTCCTGTGGTAATTTTTTTTTGTCTGGTTAGTATTTTTTTAAGGTTTTGTTTTTTTTTTGGTTTTTTTTTTTTTTTTTTTTTTTTTTTTTTTTTTTTTTTTTTGTTTTTTTTTGGTTTTTTTTTGTTTTTTTTTTTGTGTTTTTTTTTTCCCTGTTGGTTATTTTTTTTTTTTTTTTTTTGGTTTTTTTTTTTTTTTTTTTGTTTTTTTTTCTTTTTTTTGTGTTTTTTTTTATTTCGGTGGGGTTTTATTTTATGTCTGGGGTTTGTGGTGTTTTTTTTAATGGTCTTGTGCGTGTTTGCAATCAAATTGTTTTTTTTATGGTCAGTAGTCCCCCCCCCCCCTGTTTTTTTTTTTGTTGGTAGTTTAAATTTTCTTGTGAAAAACTGTGAAAATCCAAATGTTTGTTTTTTTTTTTTTGTTTTTTAGTGATGTTTTTTTTGGTTTTACGGTCCTGTAGCCCTGTCTGTAAAGTTTTCTGAGAAACATTGTTTTGTTTTTTAAGGGCTTTTCGTGTTTTTTTATTTTTTTTTTTGAGGGTTTTTGGTTAATGGGTTGATTTTTTTGTATTTTTTTATTTGTCTGGGGGATTTTTTAGTGGTTTTGGTGAATTGTTTTTTATGTTTCTGTATTCTGTTGAATGTAATTCTTTTGTAATTTTTGAAAGTTGTATTTTTTTTGGGGGTCTTTGTGATGTTTTTTTTTTTGTTCCTGGTTAGCGTTTTTGGGTGAATTGGTTTGTTGTCCCCTTTTTTTATGTTTCAATTTTTTTTTGTCATGTTTTTTTAGGTTTTTATTTGGTCCCCTGTAGTTTTTTTATAATATGGTGGTTCCTTAAAAATGGTATTTTTGAGTGTTGGTGATACTGTGGTCTGTTTGGGTCCCCCCCTTTTAAATGCTTCATGTTTTTGTTTTATCGTCCTTTGTGTCCCTTTTCGTAATTTTGGAATTGATTATTATTGTTTGTTGGATTTGAGAGTATTTTTTTTTGGGTCCTTGTGGGATGTTTTTAATGGTTTCGTGGGGTTGGTGAAATTTTTGTCCTGTATGTTTTCCCAATGTTTAATGGGATCCTGTGCCTTTTTAATAATTTGTGAAGTCTGACGTTACTTTTCGTGGGGTCCTTGGGGTGTTTTTTTTTAAATTTTTTTTATTGGTTCCTTGTGGGGTGGTTTTAATGGTTCTGTTCGTGTTTGTTGAAAAATTTTTTTTGAATTATATTTTTGTGATTTTTTTTTTGATGGTTTTTTATTTTTTAGTGGTCTTTGTTGGGTGGTTTTATTTTTTGTTTTTTGGTCTTGGTTGGGTTTTTTTGGGTGACATTGGGGCCTGTTTCCTTTTTATGTTAAAATGGTCTGGTTTGTTTTTTGTCTGGGTGCTTTTTCCTGTACAATTGAAACCTTGGATTTAGTCACGTTTGTGATTTTGAAGTGGTTTTTCATTTTAAAGGTTCCTTGGTGGGGTGGTTGTCCCCCCCCCTCAGTGGTCTGTAGATTCAGTGATAACTGGGTCTTGTGGTGTTTTTTTTTGTTCTTTGTAAAAGCCTGCCCTTGAAGCAAACTTATGAAGTTCTCCGTTTTATCGGAGGTGTCTGAAGTGGTGGGCCAAGCTTGGTGTTTTTCTTCCCCCACACACTTCAGGGCGTAGAAATTCCCCGTGGTCCCCCCCGTTTTTTCTCGTCTCTCACCTGTAAGACCCTCAGGAAAAACGACCCCTTGCCAGAGAAACCAGTTTTTAAAAGGATAAGAACATTTTAACCCCAGAAACCCAAAACAAAATCTTTTTTCTGCCATAATGTGAAAAAAAGCTCCCAAATTGTTTTTGGACTCCCCAGTGGAAGCTTTAAGTTTCGTGGGGGCATGGAGATCAGTGCTAATCCCATCAGCACAAGGCCCCCCCCCGTGCCTGTGGTGTGTCCAGCCTGTTCCAGTGAAGACTTGAACCCACCCCTGTCTATCTTGAGTCCACCTGTCCCATGAATAACCGTCCTAGAAGGAGGATTACTGGTGCGTTATATAAGGAGACCCAGTGCCACCCCTCATGACTGATTACCCACAATGCCTTTGAATCCAGAACACCCTAGCAACCACCCAGAACACTGCAACGGCTTAGCAACATGTTCTCACCATGCTTGGCACATTCTCAAACCATCTGTGTGTGAAAGCAGACTCCTACAGCAGAGATTATTACATTAATAGTCTCCGTTTGGCCATTGCCAATTGATGAGTGGGTGATTATTTGAAGTCAGTCAGACCTTGCCAACTCTCCAAGTGTGCTTCAAATACAACAAGAAATGTGTCAAGAAACCAATTAAGGCACTCATTCTAGAAGATTGTATGAAAAAATCCTCCATAAATTTACAGCATCGTTCTATAACCTTAACACAATTAGCAAAGACCTGTGTGAGATTAGTTATCTTTTGGAGACAAATATGTAACAGTGGCGTTAGAAAACCCACTTACATTCACCCACCCTCATAATCCTTTAATTGACCAGTGTCAGGATGTTCTCTGATGTCGGTGTCTCATTCACGGGCAGATGAAGATTAACAGGTGTCGAAGGGAGAGAGAGAGAGAGACGCACTGACACTGACACGGTCAACAAACTACTGACAAACATCTCTGAATATCAACTACAGATCGTTCAAAACACTTCATGACTCATAATGTCAAATAATATCTCATAAAGCTGTATAACGCTTCATAATGCCTCATAAAGGTTCACCCATTAATTCATTTCTATTCCTCAGTATGCCTCGCAAAGATTTGTAACACTTTATACTGCCTTCATAACACCCTTAATACTGGCCCTCACATAATACTTTTTTTCAAACTCTTAATACCACTTTCCAATACAACTTTTTCATTTTTTTTTGGATTTTTTATGTGTGCCTCATAATGTTTTTTCACACCATTTTCCATAAACGCTCCATAAAAAGTTGTATTTGTTAAATTACAGTCTTTTTGTGGTTAATGGCTTTCAATAGCACCTATTTAACTGCTCTTTTTTTTTATAAAGGGTTTTTTTTTTCATACACTTTCGTCTTGGGCTCATTATTGGTTTTTTTTTTTTCAGTAATGCCTTTGTTGAAGCTTTCCTAACCCCTTAATAGTTGCCCCATAAGGCCATCATAAAACCCTTTCATAAAGTGACATTTGAGATAAAGTGCACCAGATAATATCTATTTTGTTGTCCCCACCCCTCCGCTTGAAAGCTTTCATAGGCAATAGCTTTTAATTGGAGCACTGTTATAATGCCGTTCCCAATTAATTGACCCCCCTCCATAATGCCGTCATAATGTAAGCCTTCATAACACTTTCCCCACAAATATCTCCATTTTTAAATGGTTTCCAGCAATGGCATTAAAAAAAAATGCCCTTTCTAAAAAAAACACCCTTTTTTGTCAGTGGGTCCCCCGCATATTTTTCAATAAAGCTTAAAATAACACCCTCATAATGCTTTCCATAGCCCTTGATAAAGCACCATAATATCTATTACAGTGCTTCTTTAAAAAGGCTTTATAACATTTTTCAGAACAACAGTTTTGTTTTTGTTTTGTTTGGTTTTTTCCATAAAGCTTTCATAAAAACTTTCCACAGCCACTGCCTTTTCATAATTGGGTTCATTTATGCCTTTACTCATCTTCCCCCCCCCTTATAGCTTATAAGAGCTCCCCATAAAGTCTTTTCATAAACAATGGCCCTGTCGAGGATGCTTTCATACATCCCCCTATAGAAGACCCATGTAATAAATTTCACAATAACGTTCCACAAGTAGTTTGGCCAAAAAGTCAACAGCCTTTACAAGGCTTCCCAACTTCCGCTTAACAGTGGGGCTCCATACTGCCTTTTCCACACTTTTTCTCTTTAAATGAGCTTCACTTAACCCTTTTTCCTAAGTGTCTAAGAAGCTTTCCTGTATTTGTATGTTCCGACATCTTAAAACCTTCATAGCATTTTTAATAATGCTTTAATAACCCTTCATAATGCGTGTTCTAATACCTTAAAGTGTTTTCCATAAGCTGTTTTTTTTATAAACCATCCTCATAATGCTTTTCATAGAGGGTTTGCATAATGAACACTATTACAAGAAGCCCCTCTTTTAATGGTTTCAAGTTTTAATGCCTTAATAAAGCATCCGATAATTACAAATTGTTAGTGCTCCACTAGAAAGGCCCCTTCCCATTAATTTTTCATACAAGCCTTTTAATAGCACTCCCATCAGTCCTGTTTTTTAACAACCCGCTTTTAATAAAGTGGATCCATAAAGAGCATAAAGGGTGGCACTCCTTTAAAGCTTTAAAAACAGTTTTTTCAAAGCCACTTTATAATGCTTCATTAACAACGCCATAAATGGAGTCCATGAAAAACCTTTTCATTACTTAACTATAATAAATGACTTTCATAAAAAGCTTCAATACCATTAACACTTTTTCAAAAATTGCCCGTCCTTTACCGGCTTCAATAACCACCTTTCAGTTCCCTTTGCCCTTAATTTAACAATTTATATAGCTGTCCATAACCACCTTTAGGTTACATTGGCGTTCCATACCCTTCCCAAATAAAACCTTCGTAAGAGATTTAATAGTCCACTCTCACACTTCATAACCAACTTTCACGAATGCTTTTTGGTAAAATGCCTTCATTAGAAATTTTGCAGAACACTTCAATAATCAAATCTCATAATGCCCCTTCCCATGAAGCTTCATAACAACCTCCACAATGCCCAGTAAGTTTGCCCCTCCGTACAAAATTCCCTGTCCCCTCGCTGCAAAATAACGGTTTTTGTTTTTTTTTTTTTTTTTTTTTGTCCTGCAGATTTTTGTCCCTTCTCCAATAGGAGCAAGAGGAATTTGAAGGGCCCTTTCATTTGATAAACGATATGTCTCCCCTGCCCCCTCAATCCGGTTTAATCTGTGCTTCAGGCTTCAGATTAGGGCCACCCTGCTGTCCATGCACCGTTGTCCCCCCCTCCTCTGCAGACTTAAAAGCGCCTGCCTTTTGGATAGCCTGTTAAATTAAGCCACTCAAAACTTGGCAAAAAACAGCCTTTTCAGGAGGCGCTGCGCACTGTATTTTTCTGACTCAGCAAAACAACAATCCTACCCTCCAGAAAAATCCAACAGTGGGTTCTAATACTTCGACCGCCAGAAAACTTTTCCCTTGAAGTCCGAAATACTTCCCTCTTGATTGTGTTTTTTGTTGTTGATTTTTCCCCTTCCAGCTGGCAATTCGATTCCTCCTTCCGACCCATTTCGTGGCTCAAGTTGCTTCAAACTTGACCCTCCCAGGGGAAACAACACACAGGTGCCCAAAGCACGGACACGGGTTTAATTTTCCAGCAATGAGGGACACCTAGGTACAGAAACAGCACATGTTTGTTCCCCCCCCCCCGTGGTGCATGCCCCCCGGTAATCCTTCCAGAAGTTGTTGACCTTTGACCTCTTTATTATAAAATTGTGGCAAAAAAGCCTTCGCCACCCCTAATGACCCGCTCGAGGTTTTAATCCGCTGACCTTTGACCCCACACCCAAGGAACAAGGGTCTATGTAGGTTTATTTGCCATTTAACCTCTCACACTGATAACTGGAGCAAAAACTCGGCCCCAATCCACAGCAACCCCACCAAGAAAAAGCACATTAAAGTCTACTCATTTATAAGCAAAATCAACTATAACAAAAAAAAATGTTCTTTGTGAGGTCAAGAACAAACTGGAACCTAAACAACATGCTTTCAGTGAAAATATTTTTTTCACGGTAACAGACTGTTTTTACAAAAAAGTTTTTTCATTTTGGTTTTGTAACAGTAACAAAGTTTTAACTATATTAGTTTTTTTTTTTTTTTTAACATCGAACTACCCAATACCACAATTTGTTTTTTTTTTAAACAGCAAATTTAGTTACTCCTTAATGGTTCAACATTTTACCTAATTTCACATTTAAAAATTCACTGTGTAAAATTTTTTTTTTAACAACACTTGTTTTTACTAAAATATTTTTACATTTTTTTTTACACTATCATCACTTGTTAAAAAAGTGGTTTTTACCGGTGCCAATTGTTTACCTTTAAAAAAGTTATTTTTTTTTTTACGCCTTTTTGATATGTGGAAAAAAAAACCCCATAAAAAAATTGGTTTGGTATAGAATTTTTATTTTTTGGGGTTTTTGTGTTTTAAAGGTTTTTTTTTTAAGTTGACTTTTTGTTTTTTTATGGTAACGCTGTTTTTTTTTTTTTTTTTCCGAATGTAAAACCTAAACAGTAAAACCAAAGAATTTTAATAAATGCTTTATTTTAAAATAAACCATTGCAAACAAGTATATAAAAAAAATATGATAAAAAAATTTCCCGTTAGAAACCTGCCTTAGTAACATGTCCCACACTTAATATTAGGCAAACGAAATGGCCAGGCCAACACAGTTGAAATAAAACAATAAACAATTTAAAGTCAGAAAAACCTAAAACAGTTAAAACTTTCTTGTAAAATGTACTCCAATAATCTTTATTTACCAACTTCGAAAAAAAAATGTTTTTACCAAAGATACCCTTACTGGAGTAAAGTGCTACCGGATTTATCACATTAGCCTTTACTTAATAACATTAAAAAAGTGTTTTTTAAAACATTTTAAATTGTTACATGATATATATGTTGAAACGGGTAAAACTGGTTACCAGCGCACATTTCAATAGGTTGAGGATAGTAATAAACTTTTATTTTCATGTATTTTCATATAGAACCTATTCAAGGACTGTGGAACAACTACCGGTCTGTTCATCATCATCTTTATTAATGATTGTATCATTTACAATTTTTTTTTATCTTTAAATGGTCCTTTTTTCTTTAAACGTTTAAAGCTGTCTTTTCAAAATATTCACAACAAGGCCAACATTTTACAGGTTGAACCCCTACTGAGTTTTTAGAAATTAAACAGAAACATCGCTGAAAAAAACAGTTTTAACATCATACAAAAAAAAAAACGCTTCAACCTAAAAAATAACTCTCGGGATAATTAGAGTTTGAATAAATTGTGATGTTGTGTCTTAAAAACCCCGAGCGGACACAGGAGTGTGAGACGCACGGCTGTTTTTTGAGCATCCTATCACCTGCGCTCGCACGGCAAGGTTCAACCGTACCCTTCAGGTGACCGAGGCGCGTGACGTCGCCACTCGCGGGTTCACCTGAGAACCGCCCGTCACAACACCCGTCTCTATCCAAACAACTGGAACATTATAAAATAAAGCTCAAAGAGGTGCGCTTCAAGTTTTGATTTTAAATACTCAAACGATTAAAGATGTTTTTTTGTTTGATGATGAAAAACAAACTTTGGGTTAGTAGTTTTTGTAAAGGTTAAGTTTAAGGGGTTTTTACTCCAACAAACCTCCAACTGTTTTTAAACACTTTGTATGCTAAAAACGCAATGCTTTGATATATATTATATAATATATATATAATATGTGTGTGTGTGTGTGTGTGTTGTGTGTGTGGTGTGTATTCCATGTAAAATAATAATAAATGAATTAATAAATACAATCACTCATCTATTTTCAGGCACTACATTATAGATATATATTGTTGATACTCTTTAATCAGAAAATTAAACAATCAAAAGCATCTAAAAGGGGTCATACACTGTTTCAAATAAATGCAAAAATGTTATAACCATGCACATCATTAATTACTGCAGGTGTGTGTGTGTGTGTGCATGTTGTGCATGAGTGTGTGTTGCGTGAGTATGTGTGTGTGTGTATCTCACCTGTGTAAACAGGTGAGCACTGAATCTTTTCAGTGAGTGTCTTATAATCTAATATAGTTCTGCATTCTGCATGAGTTCATCCTGTTAGAGTCAGGTGTGTGTTTGTCCTGTTCACTCACTTCCTGTTAGTATGCTCATATCTGTTGAATAATATGAGTATATGTGCTCTAAAGTGTCAGATTTTGGACACAGAGAGTGTTAGTGAAGCACATGAAGGCACATGAGCCGTGTGTTGGCAGCGAGTCTCAGCCACATGGTGTCTGTCCGACAGCCTGCCTTACATCATCAGAGTCATTTCACAGCTGCCTCCTGCGTCTGTCTTCCCTTCCACAATATATCTTCATAATACAGCCACAGACAATACATGGGCTGCTCAATATCTGCAATAATCATTACATAACAAACACTTTTTCTTTTTGAGGGATAAATTAAATCTTTTATTCTTAATTATACCAATTATTACAATTACATAATATTAATAAATAGTAAATAAATAAAATAATATCAAATATTTTGGAAAACAATTAATTTATAAACGTATTATATAATATCATTAAAATAAATGCAATATAATTTATGCATTATTTTTCTGTGATGCTGCACAAAGTCAAAAAAGTTTTAAAAACCAAAAAAAATCAATTTTATTCTGATCTATAAATCAAAATAATTCAAACACGATCTATATAATTCAAATACAAAACAATTATTTGAACAAATCATATTATATAGTATAATAATTTACTTAATACAATTATTAAAAAAAATATATTGTTTATACAGCTTATTTGTATTTTCTGTCATGTGCATTGTTTTTGTTAAAGTCTAAAAGTTGATTGATTATAAAGTCAGATATACAGACTTTCAGAAAAAAAATGAATTAATAAAAATTGAATTATTAAATATTTATCCTAAAGGCGATGAGCTGCATCTGTCTTAATCTAGAGTAGATGTTAGTTTAAGATTTTTTTTATTATTTATCTTCTTTCAATACTTTGCTTTCCAAAAAAAAAAAATGTTTAGAAACAAATAATATCATTTATTATTAATAATAACAATAATAATTATTAATAATATACATTTATTAAATCAACAACAACAAAAAACTTCACTAATAAATTTTTATCCTAAAGATGATGATTTGGAGTTAGTTCAACAACAATTTTTGGTATTTATCATCTTTCAGTACTTTGTTTCCCAAAATATCTGAAGTAATATTTTATAAACAAACAAAATAATACTATAATGCATGTAATATAATTATTACAAATGATACTATTATTATATTATATATGATATAAAGTCATTATAAAGTCAGATAAATATTTTCCCTAAAGATGATAAATATAGTTCACTGATAAATATTTTTTCCAAATATTTCCCAAAGTCTTTATCAACAGTAGATGTTAGTTTAAGAACAATTTCAGCTCCTGTGAGCAGGTTTAATCCAGTTAAAATTAGCTTCCCAGAAAATTGAGAGCACTTCCTGATCTTGTTTCTGATTCTGAGCTGTGATTGGCTACGCAGCAGGATGTGCGCGGGTTTTAAGAAGCCCTAAAATTCACAGGACAGGAAACTTAACAGCTGTGATTTATTTCAAGAAGCCTGTGAAAGATCGTTAGCAAACTTCTGCAAATGTTTATACAGAACTTCAGCAGATTGACAATGAAAATTTAATCTAACCCAGATCAGGTTTATTTGTGATACCTCTATTATTCAATTATATGGACGTTTTTACTCATTAACTGCATTAAGCTCAATTTATAAATATTAATATCTCTCGGTATATTAATTACCAGAAACAATCCAAATAAAAATAAAAGCAGCGTGCAAAATGAGCACACAACCGAACACTTCGGAAGCTTTCTTAAAGTCTCTCTGAAATTTAAATACTGTTTAATTAGTGTCATTAGTCTGGGTTGCAACCTGTTTCAGGAGAAATTAGCACATTCAGCTGTATTTAATTAGAATATTTAATGCTGATCTGTTTTGAACTGTGTTCAGGACAGAAGTGTGCAGCCACATTCACAAAGGTTACAGTGAACCTAAAACTATAATCCAGTTTAAGTTCATCTGCTGTGCACGGGTAATGAGTGAATTAGTGAGCGTAACTACTGCCATCTGATGGAAACCAGCCAATTACATACACTCAGCGTTCAAACCAACCAAAACCGAAAATATCTATTTGTTCATGATTCAGTTACGACAGAATGTTCATTTTGACCTAAACCAATCTTTTTTGGTGGATTTCACACTGCTGTGGAAAGTGCCCTAAGATCAAATAACCACACTAAACCATCAGTTATTTATACAAACACTCCTCACAGTAGATATAAAAGAGTCGCCATCAGCATCACCAGACCAAATACAAGAAAAATCAGTCTGACGATCCAACAGCACGAAGACCTCCAGGCCAGCAGGGGGCACTGGTGTGGTGTGAGATGTCTGCAAACATCAGATAGCAAATCAGCGGTAAGATTTATGCTCAAAAAATTATGATAAATACATATAAACTTACAGCTCAGGGTTGGACCCCTCCCCTCGTTCTGACTCCTCCCCCTCAAATTAAATTCCCCTCGTTTTGGCTGGAGAATAACAATGGCGATGACACAGTGGTTTGACGTGTCACACTGGCGAATATGAAGTTTGGTCACATGCACTTATATATTGTATGTAATACTTATGTCAAAGTACTACTTGCGTTTTACACCTGTGCAGTAGCTTCCTGACCTCCAGCATCTCCTCACTTTCTGTTGCATGGCGTCTCTTGAGATGCTTCATGTGCATCAGCTGACATCAGCTCTACTGCATGACTGACTGGCGCTTCCTGAAAATACGAACAATGCATGGTTATAAAAAGGCTCAGTGCAATGCCTTACATTTCACTGCTGGTCATATGCTCTCCATATAACCATGTATGTGACAAATAAAAATCTTGAATCTTGAATCTTGAATCTGTGGTGTGACATCTGGATGGGTGAAATGCAGAGCACAAATTGCTACATGTCACATCACTTTCACATTTTAAATTTCCAATAACCTTCTCAAAATGTCCCACAACCCTCTTATGCTACCATAACCTTCTCACAATTCATCCAGAATCCCCCACAACCGTATCGCAAAATTTTCACAACGTACCCAAAATGCCCTCAATATGCTCTCACAACATCACCACAACTCTCCCACAATGCTCAATCAACCCTCTAAATCATTCCATAACATACTCAAAACATCCACTTTCCACAATGCTCTAACAACACTGTTACAACCATTCCAAATTGCTCTCACAACACTCTCACAATGCTCTTACAACCATTACACAACACTGTTACAACTATTTCGTGATGCTCTCACAACACTCTCACAACACAACCATTCCTCAACACTCTCACAACCATTCCACAACACTCTCACAATGCTCTTACAACACTCTTACAACCATTCCACAACACTCTCACAATGCTCTTACAACACTCTTACAACCATTCCACAACACTCTCACAATACTCTTACAACACTCTTACAACCATTCCACAACACTCTTACAATGCTCTTACAACACTCTTACAACCATTCCACAACACTCTCACAACGCTCTCACAATGCTCTCACAACCATTCCACAACACTCTCACAATGCTCTTACAACACTCTTACAACCATTCCACAACACTCTCACAATACTCTTACAACACTCTTGCAACCATTCCACAACGCTCTCACAATGCTCTCACAACACTCACACAATGCTCTCACAACGCTCTCACAACCATTCCACAACACTCTCACAATGCTCTCAGAACACTCACACAATGCTCTCACAACACTCACACAATGCTCTCACAACGCTCTCACAACACTCACACAACGCTCTCACAATGCTCTCACAATGCTCTGACAATGCTCTCACAACCATTCCACAACGCTCTCACAACACTCACACAATGCTCTTACAACCATTCCACAACACTGTTACAACTATTCCATGATGCTCTCACAACACTCTTACAACCATTCCACAGCACTCACACAATGCTCTCACAACACTCACACAATGCTCTCACAACACTCACACAATGCTTTCACAACGCTCTCACAATGCTCTCACAATGCTCTCACAACACTCACACAATGCTCTCACAACACTCTCACATCCATTCCACAATGCTCAAAACGCTCTCACAACACTCTTACAACCATTCCACAACGCTCTCACAATGCTCTGCGACACTGCGGTTTAATGAATTAATTTAATGAATATTTTGTTGTCAATGAAAATATTAATTAATGATTAAAAAAATGATTTATTAATTCAAAAATAGTTATTTTCCTAGCCTTTGAGTAATGCTAAATGTTCAACAACATATTAAATATTTGTATTTATTTTTTTGCAAATAATTAAAACAATTTACTTTTTTTATTTGATAAAAAATTTAGCTTTTACATATTATTATTATTATCATCATCATCATCATCCATGTTGTGAAATCCTAATAAAAAGTACTGTAAATTGCATGGTGTATTTTCAAACCTGGCCACAAGAGGACGCTACAGAACTCACTGTGTGCAGTGATTAGTGTTTGAGAGTACAAGAACAGAGTAACTGAATTACACAACTGTACAAACAATTTAAAACCAATCAAACTAATAAATATTAATAAGAATACTTTTAATAACCTCAGAATGAAAAACAGTCTTCTCAGGGCCATTCATTGAGCTCTGAGATTCATTCTGTTTATGAATGTGTAAAACACTGTTTGGTCCTGCTATAGCTCATTCGGCACTCCTCATGTGCGTCCAGGGCCCCATGATTTGAGAGCTGATCCGTCTAATCTGTATTAGGCAGATTTCAGCATCTCATGTGACCAAATCCTGTTTGAAACCCTTATACGCTTTTGTTTTGGGCTCGGACCCAGCGTGAGGTGAACAGACAGAGAAACGTCAGAATCATGTCTGGAATCGGACCGCTTGCTGGGACGCGGAACTCGCACAGAACACACACAATGGGGAGAGGGCGAGTTATGCCGCCCTGGGGCTGCATTGTTTATAGAACATCTGTGGAGCTCATTCTCACACACATCCACCCTTAAAACAAACAAAGATCATACAACACGCATACTAACACAAACAATCACGTGTAGTGACAATCATAATCAGATTGATTCTTCTGTTCCTTATGCGTTTGCTTTATAAATTATGACATTACAGAGGAAATAAATCATCAGATCACAGGGTCACGACCTTCAGTTGAGGAGGAAATATACGTAACGGACAGGAAACAACCTGACAAACACAACTCAGAGGAAGAGCACGTACCCTTGAAAACCTTTCACTGACCCTCACGCCCTGCGATACAACACGACTGATTCTCAAAACACACAATGAGCCTCAAAGACATCCCACTGATCTGTTAAACACCAACCTGGAACACCACAAAAATACACTACAGTGGAAACGCAAAAAAAGACACATCCACCCATGTGATCCCCTAAACCACCCAGATTACTCCCTAAATACTTAATGATCCTCAAAAACACCCCAATGATCCCCTAAAACACCCACTGAACCTCAAAAATACCCAGAAACCCATTAACACCCAGATTACACCCAAATAATTATAGAACCCCTAAAATAACCACAATTATCCCCTAAAACACCCAGTGATCCTCAAAAAGTCCAGAAACTCCAAAACAACAAAATGACTCCCTAAATACCTAATGACCCTCAAACATGCCCCAATGATCCCATAAAACACCCAGTGATCCTCAAAAAATTTCCAGACAGACCAAAACACCCAGATTTCTCCCTAAATACTTAATGACCCTGAAAAACACCCCAATGATCCCCTAAAACACCCAGTGACCCTCAAGAAACGTCCAGAAACCCATAAAAAAATAGATTGATACCTAGGTAATTTATGAAGATAAAAAGGACCCCAATGATCCCCTAAAACACCCAGTGACCCTCAAAAATGGCCAGACATATATAAACACCCAGATTACTCCCTAAATGCTTAATGACCTTCAAAAACACCCCAATGATCCCCTAAAACACCCAGTGACCCTCAAAAATGTCCAGACATATATAAACACCCAGATTACTCCCTAAATGCTTAATGACCTTCAAAAACACCCCAATGATCCCCTAAAACACCCAGTGACCCTCAGAAATGTCCAGGCATATATAAACACCCAGATTACACCCTAAATGCTTAATGACCCTCAGAAACAACCCCGATGATACCCTAAAACACCCAGTGACCCTCAAAAATGTCCAGAAACCCATAAACACCCAGATTACTCCCTAAATACTTAATTACCCTCAGAAACAACCCCGATGATACCCTAAAACACCCAGTGATCCTAAAAAAACATCCAGATTACTCCCTAAATACTTAAAGATCCTCAAATACACCCCAGATCTGAGCCAAAGGAAATCCTCTCATGCCACTGAAGTGAAGTGTTTAATTATCAGTATATAATGTAATGAATATTAGATATAAATAATATAAAGATATAAATGTTTGTTGTACATGATTGTATGAGTCTATATAGAGTGACAGACGACGTATAAAGAGCAAATGAACACAAACCAGCAGAACAACATAAATTTAAAGCTTATATGTTTTTACTCCAGACATCTATTAAATGTGCACAGTTTTCTAGCGTATTTCTTCAACAACACTCGACTCTCAAAAACACCCCCCGTCAATAATCTTCTAAAACACTCAAACTCAGAACACCCTCTAAAACACCCAGAAGACACCCTAAAAAACCCACACACCCTCTAAAACAACCACTTACCTAAAAATAATCCAGTGACCCCTAAAATCCCTTGTGTAAACATAAAAGATGTTGGTTTGGTGTTTGGTGTTCACTGCACAAACATGTTTATGAAACAATCCAGAAGATGCATTTGTGAGGTTTTTACCCTGTAGTTTTATTCAGATGTTCTTCAGAAAGCATCAATGGTCCTTCAGTTCAGATGTAGGAACTTGTTCACATCATTCATATTACTGTGACAGAAACACATGGACACATTTCACCAGCACTCGTCTCCGTTCAAAACACACAGATTCACAGCATGTCATGTCTACAGGAACCAGTTAGCAGCACAGCCATGACACACACATACAGGAAACAACATCAGACTGAGGTCTGCAATGGGAAAAGGTCAAAGGTTGACACAGGAACAGCTTCACACAATGATATGCTCATTTGGTGACATCGTGTTGCGACCGCAGCCTCTGATTCATCAAACTAACTAATCAAGCATTATTAAATTATATTAATATAAACTCTGGAGTCAGATTATCACTATCAATTAATCACTGATCTGAACTATATATAAATGTGATCACAATATAATTTCTCAGAAATGCAAACAAAGAAGAACAATTAAAAATGGAAAGCTTGAGGTTTGCGGGTTGTAATGACTTTGTGTCAGTTGTTCAGGTGTTGCAATCGCGATTGGGGAAGATCCCTGCTAGAAAAACCAACATAAACTGGTCTTAACCTCCTAGCTGGTTTTAAAGAGGTTTTGGGCAGGTGAGGCTGGAAGACCAGATAAGACCAGCTTGAACCAGGTGAGACCAGCCAACCATCACAGGCTGGTTTAAGCATAATTTTTTTTCATAAGCGATGTACAGTTGTCTGGAAGCATTAAACATTATTAAAAGCATCATTTTATTATGTAATGCGTTTCATAATGATTCGATCCACAACGAAAATAATGCAATAGCTTGTTGCATTCTCAATGCTGCCACAAGGGGCGCTATAGGGACCATTAGCATTACAGTCAGCTCAACTGCTGTCAAGAGCAACAGTTTGAAGAGAATCTTGGTAAGGAGGTTAGTCAAAGTTAGTTAAACTGTTGACATGTTTATATGTAGCTAGTAGAAAAACAACACATCTTGTTTAATAAGAGTCCTTCAAAGGAAACTCTAACACGCCCTTCAGTTATCTCCACATGAACACAAAAACATACGTTTAAATGGGACTCGTATGATGCGTTAGTGTATTTGTATAGTGTGTTTTTGCCCTTTTTCGGCAGCATAACAAAAGGCTAGCTTGCGAATGACCCAAGCAAATGAAAATGGAGAAAACAAATTGGCTAATAAATGACTAATAGCAGCAACCTTTGGTATTAAACTTCAGATGGCGAAATAGCTTTTGTCGCGTATTTCGCAGGTGACTTACTGGTTAATTGGCCATTTACACGACAACGTTTTCAGCCAAAAACGGGAAACTTTTTATGCATTTTACCTGTTCGTTTACACGACAACGGCATGAAAACGCATATTTTTGAAAACGGGTTTCAAAGTGCAAGTTTTTAAAAACGCCGTTATCGTTTCCGTGTACACACTCAATACAGGAATCTTTGAAAAAAGTGACGTCATGCACGTACATAGTACATGTTAGGTATGTAGATGAGCAGTACGTATCGAGTTTAAAGGCAAGTGCGAACAAATATACACAACAATGGCGGAGTATGGTTTTGTTGTTGCTGCTCAAGAGTTTGCTAACGCTTCTTCAGCAAAGTGTGGATTTACTTCACCAATATTACAACCAACAGTGGAGACGCATCATATAAATCATATAATCATCACTTCCCTAAAGGTACTGTTTACTAACAAGGTGACAGCGCCAACTACTGGGCTGGCATACGTAATACAGCGTTTTTGGCCGTTTTCGCGGATTGTCTGGAAAACGTTGTTGTGTATACCTGAAACTTTTTAAAAACGCAATGGAAAAACTTTTCCGTTTTTGACAACATCATTGTCGTGTAAACATAGCCTTAAAAAACACTGTATTGTCACCCCCATCATGAATAAGAATGCACTGCTATGATTTGAAGTCATTTACAGCAAATAATCAAGACGGATATTGAAGCCATTGTTTCAAAACTAACAGCACAATATTGTGTTTCGCTGACTTCTCTTTGATCCGCATAAACTCGTCGCCCCGCCACAGTTGACCCGGTCCGGTTTAGAGTTCAGTTTGCGCCGATTTCATCAGCAACAAATCATCCGATTCATCATCTTCGCCCGAGAGCTGAAGGTCACAGTGATTGGTCAGCGTGCCTGGAATGCTTCGGCTCAGTACATGTCCCTGTAGATCTCCTGCAGCAGCGGGTGCAGCGACGTCTCGGACTCCGTCTTCTTGATCTTCTGCACCAGCTGCGCGTTCTCCGTCACCAGCTGCCGCAGGTCGGCCAGCTTCTGTAGCAGTTTGGGGAAGATGAAGCTGGCGTCGGGATGATTGAGCTGCAGGTGCTGGTTGAGGGCCTGGAGGATGTTGTCCTGGATCTCCTCCACCTGATGGACGTTCATGAGACCTGGACGATCTAGAGGCAAGTAAACAAACATAAGCCAATTTTACGTAAACTCTGTTACAATCTTACCACAGTTCCATCTAGAACCACTAGGGGCTGATGAATCACCTCCACACAGGATAATGGCGGCCACGAACAGAGCCAGGTCGCTGTCGTCCAGCTCGAGAGCATTGAACTTCACCGCAAACTCAAACTTCGGCTCCATGATCTCGTTGAAGGGTTTTTGTCGTGTTTTGCGCAGGAACTCTCTCGTCACAAAGCCCCGCCCATTCGCCACCAGCAGCCCGTCCTTATTCATGAGCGACGGCAGCATGGCGAAGATTGCCTCGTGGACCCCGTATTTCAGCAGCGTCACCTGCAGGAGCGGAGCGGAGCTACTTGAGCCAATTCTTGCGTAAATTGTGTGGTTTTACATTTCATAAAGCTGAATGCGACGATTTATTCGAGATGGTTTTCCAAACTACTTAGAAAAATAAATATACGTTCTGCTTGTGTTTCATGAGACAAACAACATTAAACGCAATGATTTATGCAAGAATGACTTTACAAATGACTGAACAGAGAAAGTTATTCTTCCTATGTTTCATTAAACTAATTCAAATGTTACAATTTACATGAGAAATATTTTAGGATTGATATACACATAAATGCATCCATAAATGCGCGTTGCATTAAATGCAACAATTTATTCAAGTACTTTTTAATGAACATTTTACACAGAAATTTATCAAATTCAATACAACATCTTGTGCATGCAACATTTTATTATTAATCTACAGAGAAATGCATTTTTATATGAATTGCAATAAATGCATCAACCTGATTTAATGACTTAACAAACTATTTTTTTATTACTAAACTAATTCAAAAGTACATTTTACCTGAGAATAATTGTATCTACATACACGTGATCTACTACTTTTTCATGCGTTGCATTAAATGCAACAATTTATTTATGAATGGTTTTACAACTGTTTACAAAAAACAATGCTTGTGTTTTTGGGAAATTCTTGCAACAACACAAGAAATATTTTAAAATCGATCTACGTTGTGAGATCCAGCATGCGTTTTGGATTCTGCATGTGTTAAACAAATTGCATTAAATGCGACAATTTGACTTGAATTACTTTACACATAATTTCAATGCAATTCGTTTGCAAGTTTCATAAATATAAAGTTGAATACTACATTTTTTACTTGACATCATGATTGCACAAAAAAAGTTCTGCTTTTTCAATTTAACTGAATGCAACAATTTGCGGAATAATGGATTTACAAATTATATAAATATTTGCATTAACTGTGCTTAATTTTGTTTTATTACAGTTATTTACATAGTTGAAAAACTTGAACTTTTCACGCACCATAAGAGATAAAACAACCCCCCCTCCCCCCATATTTCATTACCTGGTCATTCAAGAAAAGGTCGATGAATCCCGGGATGCTTTTGGAGAACTCTGTGAGTTCTCGTACGGTTTCCACGGTCGTGCACTGACAGCGGTAAAACACGTGCACGCCAATCTCCTTATTGGGCGGCGCTCCGTTAATCACC
>NC_056593.1:876294-881294 GCF_018340385.1 Cyprinus carpio
TTTGTTAACTTCTGGTCACATGATGTGGCATCGCTTTCACTGTTTCCATGGAAACAAGCATTGCGACCGAAACACTTTTTAAAATCACACTGTATTGTGGCTTCTACTAAACATCATCATCATCATCATCATCATCTCTAAACCCTCACAGCTTGCGGTGCATGAGTCAGGAAAGGTGTATGTGTTATCACTAAAAATCTCTCTATAACGAGAAAGATTTTTACGTCGAGAATTGACCTGATTTCCAAAAGCCTAAAACTGTCTGACCGTGTCACTTTGTCAACTCTTAGCCACATGACGGAGCATCGTTTTCACAAACGTTGACATTTAACCTGCTGCTAGACAGACGAACATGAACTGCAGCCTCTATGTGATGGATTCTAGAGGTTTTGATCTTGTAATGTAACGCAGATAGTGCAAAAAGTATTTAAACTAATGAGAACGCAAGCTTGCAAAGTATTTTTCCCATTTGTTTTCTCCATGAGGATGTCAAATGCCTTTATACAGCCATCACAACTGTGAGACAGAAGACAGAGAGACAGACAGTCTGACATTTATACAGACCACAGCGAGGAAGGAAGGAACCTCACTCAAACAGAAAGATAGAGACTCCGTTGCCTCAAATCAAAAAAACAAAGAAACAAAAAAAAGGAAAGGAGAGTCTGACTGTCAGGAACCCACAAGAAAACTGACGGAGCGGAGAAGAGCCAGAGGTTCGTGAGATACTGCAGAGCCCATCATGTGTTAATATTAAGCGGCGGGTCACGACTTCTCGGGGTCGATGAACGGGTGCCACCAAAAACATCTCAAAGTTCACATCAACATATTTTTTTGGGGGTGCTGAGAGTGGGCGACTCTGGCCTTGACGGCTTCTTCATGTTTGTATTTTTGCTTAAAGTTGAACTTGTGATGAATGAAAGCAATTTAAACGTTTTCCCAGTGATTTTACAGCCCGTTTCTGGAGTCCAGTAAGAGTTTGCTCAGTTAGTAAACACACACTGTGTGCCAGTATGTTAAGAGGACGGACCAAAAAACACCCCAAAACAACTTTCACCTACAAACAACACTAGCCTGATCCAGCCATCTATGCATCTATATATCTATCTATTTATTTATATATCTATGCATCCATCTATCTATCTATATGTCTATGCATCCATTTATCTATCTATCAGTACATGTCTTTAACTCGTCAACACAAGACTCTCTTTTAAACTTTACGTGTAAACTTCACAGTCTCGGTGAATAAATAAAACATCAGAGTCTCGCATGGCCGCGCGACAAAACAAACTTACGAGTCAGAACGAGCGATCCCGACACTTTATTCCGCTATTTTCCAGTCGGATCAGCGAGAGTCCGCGAGATGTTTCAGGGACGCGCTGCGCTTCATCACACGGGAGTCCCGACGGCGCGAGCGCTCCGGATCACACGCGTCACGGCCCCGCTCCGGTATGACGTCATAGCGGCTCGTTTCACTTAACCCTATAGGAACCTCGTGTGTAGGCTATATGATACATATCCACACGTGTTGCATTTGAAAACGGGCTTTTAAAATGTGTTTTTCTTTAGCCGGGCAAACACAATTTATTAAACCGCCAGCAGATGTCGCTGTCCGCCGTATAAAACCTACGATAACAACAACCAATAGAATGACTCTAAACTCGAGGGCATGTAAAATGTGTTAGATATTTTTGCATTAGCATCCAAACGGTGTTTAAAAGCTTATAACTTCATCACGTGCCTCATTTGTGCAGCGCGAATGGTAAACTTCTTTTGATTATATTTGATTTGATTAAAATGTATAAAACACTCCCGAGAAACACGGGTTTTGTATTTCTACTCATTTATTTCCTCTCGTGACAGTGAGCGAGAGATCAAAGGCAGTTTATCTACACAAGCACGGCATCTTCTGCTCACACAGGAAACAGGAAGTCAAACCACAGCAGCTTCACCAAAAATCAGCCTGGGTCTTTCATATAGCAACAATAACAACAACTAAAATACATTTCAGTTATGATTTCAGCAATGGTTCATTTACAGTCAATTTCTTAAATAAAAAGTTAACTCAAAACAAAAAGTGCTGAAAATTTGCATCAGTGTCTCAGCAATGGATGCTCTGCAGTGAATGGGTGCCGTCAGAAAACAGCTGATAAAAACATCACAATAATCCACAGCACTCCAGTCCATCAGTTCACATCTGGAGAAGACAAAAGCTGAAACAAATCCAGCATTTTTAACTAAAATGCGAGTCTAAAATCCATAATAACACTTCCTCCAGTGAAAAAGTGCATCTCCTGTTGTCTCTCACATCAAAATCCAGACACATATTTGTTTATAGCTGTTTAAACGCTGCTTGATCTGTGCAGATTTCTCTCCTGATTCACACCAGAACACGTTATCATGCGTTATCATGGATAATGGACTCATATTTTAGTTAAAAACGTTTTAATGATGTAATTGTCTTCTCCAGATGTGAACTGATGGACTGGAGTGCTGTGGATTATTGTGATGTTTTTATCAGCTGTTTTCTGACGGCACCCATTCACTGCAGAGCATCCATTGCTGAGACACTGATGCAGTGCTACATTTCTCCAGATCTGATGAAGAAACAAACTCATCTACACCTCAGATGGCCTGAGGGTGAGCACATTTTCTTTTTCGGCTGAACTAAGTTTATTAAGTGCTATGGCAGCACTACTCATTTCTGTCAGGTTTATTCAGCCTCAGCATCAGTTGGCTCTTTGTTCTCGTTGTTTCCGCAGTCCATATCATCGCAGCTGCTGTTGTTGTCACAATCGAGGCTGTTCTGTTTCTCTCTCTCGGGTCTCGGTGGAGGTCTGGATTCGGTCTCGCTGACCGAGGGGATGCGGACCGGAGATGCGAGAAGATTACTGGAGGATGCTCTCCTTTCTTTAGGAGAATCGGACAGAAGAATAGAAATCAAATCTGTTTGTATGCATTTTTAATGTTGTGAGAACATAACAAACCTCCGGGGCCGATGGGGTGCATCAGGCGGTTCATCTGCACGTTCCAGTGTTTAACGCTCGTACTGGCCTGCCGGAGTTTACGCTGAGCGGCCTGTGGATGACACACATTCATGAGTGTGGAGGAACACCTGAAGAACACGACACTAGCACAGCGTTGAGCTCACCACGATGTCCTGGTCCACTCTGCGTCGGCTGTCCCGCACTTTGTCCAGTTGGTGCTGGGCCTCACCCAGAGCATGTGACTTCTTCTCCATCTCCTGCAGGAGCTCCTTCTTCTCACGCTGGGTCTGCTGGAGCTGCTCCTCCTGGTCCTCCTGCAGCGTCAGCAGAGACTTCACCTTCTCCTCCTCCTCCACCAGCAGCCTACAAACACAGAACCAAAGGCTAATGCTTAGCTAAACACCAGAATGAAACTCAACGCTGAACTACACCTAAACACAGGAAACGTTAACACAGTTAAACACCAGAAACGTGGATGTTAGCAAAGCTAAACACCAGAAACATCTATGCTAGCACAGCAAAATGGCAGAAACATCGATGTTCGCAAAGCTAAAGGCCAGGAACATCGATGCTAGCGAAGCTAAACTCCAGGAACATCAATGCTAGCACAGCAAAATGCCAGAAACATCGATGTTAGCGAAGCTAAACGCCAGAAACATCAATGCTAGCATAGCAAAATGCCAGAAACATCGATGTTAGCGAAGCTAAACGCCAGGAACATCGATGCTAGCACAGCTAAACACCAGAAACATCGATGTTATGGAAGCTAAACGCCAGAAACATCGATGCTAGTATAGCAAAATGCCAGAAACATCGATGTTAGCAAAGCTAAACGCCAGGAACATCGATGCTAGCACAGCTAAACACCAGAAACATCGATGTTAGCAAAGCTAAACACCAGAAACATCGATGCTAGCACAGCTAAACACCAGAAACATTGATGTTAGCAAAGCTAAACACCGGAAACATCGATGCTAGCACAGCTAAACACCAGAAACATCAATGCTAGCACAGCTAAACGGCAGAAACATCAATGCTAGCATAGCAAAATGCCAGAAACATCGATGTTAGCAAAGCTAAACGCCAGAAACATCAATGCTAGCACAGCTAAACACCAGAAACATCGATGTTAGCAAAGCTAAATGCCAGGAACATCAATGCTAGCACAGCTAAATGCCAGAAACATCGATGTTAGCAAAGCTAAATGCCAGAAACATCAACGCTATTACAGTTAAACACCAGAAAAACCTGTGCTAATACAGTTAATACCAGAAATAACAACAGTAATACAACTAAACACCAGACAAATCAATGATAACGCAGCGAAATATCAGAAATGTTAATGTTAGCACAGCTATAAACACCAGAAATATCTGCTAATGCAGCTAAACACATCAGCTAACAGAGATGAACACTAGAAACATCAATGCTGAACAATTAAACTTCAGAAATATTAATGTTAAAATGGCTAAACACCTGAAATGGATCTCTTAAAATAAACTCTTAAATGTTAATGTGTGCGGCTAAAACTAAACATGGCTCTTTAAATCAGCAAAATGTGTAAAACAGCGGTGCTTAAACTGAAAACTAGCGTTCAAAAACTCAACTTCTGAGCTAATAAAGCTTGTTAAGCTGTGTTAAGTTACCCAGGCGTCAGCGGAGCAACTAAACAGCAGCCGTGTAGCGCTAGTATGAGTAAACTGAGTATGTGTATTTATGGAGTGAAACATCGGTTAAGCTGTGGCAGCGTGTCTGATGATAACTGGAGAATAACTGTTGAGCAGACACTCGTCAGAATTTGTGCAACATATACTGAGACGCCAAACCACAACACAGATGACAGGAAGTGACACGTGTACGGTGTTTTTCAGCGACTGTGTGTGTGTGTATTTTAATATTTATTAGCTTCTTCTCCAGGCGAGAGCTAAATGTATCTGAACCTCCTTCAGCGACCTGACTAAAACAAAAATAATGAACAAAATCACTATATATAACATATACATATAAATTATA
>NC_056593.1:886294-888794 GCF_018340385.1 Cyprinus carpio
GTGTGTGTGTGTGTGTGTGTGTGTGTGTGTGTGTGTGTGTGAGTGTGCGTGTGTGTGTGTGTGTGTGTGTGTGTGTGTGTGTGTGTGTGTGTGTGTGTGTGTGGGTGTGTGTGGGGTGTGGGGGGGGGGGGGGGGGGTACCTGGTCTGTGTGTATCTGTAGGTCTCTTCTTCCTGTCTCGCTCTGATCTGTTGCTCTAGAGCTTCCTGAAGTCTGTGATGAAGATCTTCCAGCTCTCTGATTCTCCGCTGCTGGTGTTCAGCCTCCAGATCGCGAACCGCCACCTCCGCACAAAGATTTGCCCGTGCCTGAGACACACACACACACACACACATACACATTTTACACATACATTGCATTTTTTTACTAACAGTGTTACTTTTTGATTGGTTTTGTTTTTGTTTTTTTTGTTGTTGTTTTTTTGCAGTGTTTAATTTGGAAAAACTGCTTTTTCTCGCTACTGTACCTTTAAGATTAATTAAACTTTTAATTTAATTGAATTTAATTGAAATTAGGTAAAAACACTCTTTAACACTCATTTGAAACTTTAAGAAGTGCACACTTTCTGATCAAACTGAATGATTGTTTCTAACTCTTGTGGTGTGTTTCTGAGCGTCCCGTTCACCTCCTGCGCCTCCTGTAGCTGTCTCTGCAGGGTCTTCTGCAGCTCCTCGTGCTGGCTGCGCCTCCTCTGCTCCTCCTGCTGCAGGGAGGCCTGGGCCTGTCTCTGCGCCTCCTTCAGGAGCTCCAGCTCGGCCAGCTGCTCCTCGCGCTCCCCCTGCAGCTCCCTCAGCCTCCGCGTCTCCTCCACCCGCAGCGCGCACCTCCTCTCTCTCTCCTCGCGCAGCTCCCTCCGCCGCTCCTTCAGCTCCTCGTGCAGCGAGACCCGGCCGTCCGCCGACAGACGCAGAGACGTCTGGATCGCTGAGAGAAGAGGGAGATTTATAATTATTAATTAGATTTATATATTTATTACATATGTTATTATAATATGATACATTTTAATAACTCATATATTATATATAATAATATATTTATATATTAAAATAATTATTGAAATAATTTGAAACCAATTAAAATATTTTTTAAATAAAAATAAAAAGATGCATACCGCATATTTCTACTAGAAACCAAAACGAATATACCTCTGTAGCAAAATTTGTAGCAGTTTTATTTCTTGTTTTCTTGTCAATTACTAGTATTTCTGTCATTTATAATTATTCTAATACATTTCCCAATTAAATCTAACAAAGTTCTGTAAGATTGGTGCAAAAAAAAAAAATTTTAAATGTACATTTAAAAAAAAAAAAGTTTTTTTTATGTTTGTATTGTATTTTTTCTATAATACGACATAAAAATATTGAATCATCCTTAAAACAACATACATCTTTTTTCTAGTTTCTAGTCAATTCTATTTCTAATTTATAAGTATTCTAATAAGTTTACCTAATTAAATTATGCTTTAAAATAATATATATAAATACACACACACATTTACATGTGTATATTTATATTCATATAATTAATATTATTTATAAATATATTTCATATATAAACATAACATGTTTTTCTTAAATATATACACGCATGTGTGTGTGTTTATATATATACACAATAAATAAACAGTACACACACAGATATCATGTAAACAAAAACGTTTATTTTGGATGCAATTAATAGTTTGACAGCACTAATATATATATATATATATATATAAATTCTTTGTAAATTTAGTGAAATCATAAAGATTTAATTAGAATTTTCTTAATTTCACAATATCTTGTTATTATGTATACATTATATAAAAATATATGAATTCTATGTGAAATACCCAATCAAAGGTTTTTGTATGATTTGTGCACACACCTGTGATCCACTCCTGTCTCTGTCTGGAGTCTGGTGCGCTGATCTCCAAGGTTTTGTGGAGCATCTTGACACAGAACATGCATCTCTTCTCGTCTCGGTCCGACAGCGCCTGCGGATCACAGTCAGACGCGGGTCACACACAGAAACGCTCCGGAAACAGACGCAGCGGTGAGCGGCGAGCGCCGTACCTCCACGCAGCAGTTCTGGTCCACCTCGATGACACCCTTACAGTCCCTGCAGTCCTCGCTCATGAAGTACGAGAGCGAGCCGGGCCTCAGGCAGAACCAGCGCTCCGTCCAGTTCCTGCGCAGGTGACCCTTCTTCCACAGATAGCCCTGAAACACACGCGCACGGGTCACGGGGACTGTGTGTGTGTGTGTGTGTGTGTGTGAGTGAATGAGATGAGCGCACCTCCTTCAGCACGTTCCCCACCATCTCTCTGTACACCTTCTCCACAGCCACACCGATGCTCTCGCCGTCCACTGCTCGACCCGCCGCCGTCACCTCGTCCAGGAAGCTCCAGACGCTCAGACCGTCCTCCAGCTCCACGCAGCTCAGCTCCACCGGCATCACGCTGCTGATCTTCCTCAGCAGATACTCCACCTGAACACAACACACATCACCGTCACAGATAA
>NC_056593.1:896294-916687 GCF_018340385.1 Cyprinus carpio
CAGATTAGAAGACGACGGAACGACAGACAGACAAGGTAGTGGATGTTACGGATAGATAGATACGAATAGAACAGATAGATAGATAGATAGATAGATATAGATAGACCATAGATAGACATAGATAGACAGATCGACAGATAGAAAGATAGGGGGGGGAGGGAGACAGACGGATGGATAGATAGATAAGACCAGGAATATGGACATAGGTAGACAGATCTATAGATAGATAGAGATAGGATAGATAGATAGATAGATAGATAGACAGACAGATGTAATTGGTAGATGTATAGACAGACATCACAGATAGACAGACAGATAGACAGACCCGATGCTAGACAGACAGACAGATGGATTGGTAGATGTCTAGACAGATAGATAGATAGATAGATAGATAAAATAGATCGATAGATAATAGCGACGATAGACAGACAGACAAACAGATAGACAGATAGGATGGATCGATATGAAAGACGAAGAGACGGACTACGGACGACGACGGACCGGAACGGACCCGGACGGACGGACGGACTTACGGACAGACGAAGACCCGCAGACAGACAGATAGCTAGATAGATATAGATAGATAGAATAGATAGATAGATATTTATAGATATAGACAGAGACACCCACACAGATCGACTAGACATGTGGATAGATAGATAGACACACGGATGGACGGACAGACAGATAGATAGATAGATAGATAGATAGATAGATAGACAGATAAACAGGACAGAGACAAACAAACAGATAGAACAGACGGGTGGATAGATTAGAAAGACAGAAGCCGACGGACGGACGACGGACAGACAGATAGATAGATAGATAGATAGATAGATAAGATATAGATAATAGATCAGATCGATAGATTAATAGATCAGAATAGATATGAAAGCGTGTGATTAAAACTTTGTTTTTATGTCAAATGATGTTCGTTGTTGAAGCTTGGTTATTATGTCAAATGAATGTTTTGAGCACAGAGGAAGAGGAAGCACAGCAATCACACACTCATTACACTGCGCTTCACTCCTAAAGACACGGAGGATATGAAACCCTCATCATCATCATCATCATCATCTGTAAATCTGACCGTACTGTGAAGTGAAGCTCCAGGATAAGCGTGTGTATGTTTCAGCGTCTGGATGACAGATCTGAGATCAGCAAACAATCGTCTGCAGCTTTCTGCACCCCGCTCTAATTTCAGACTCCAACACAAAACAAAGATCCATCTCTGCCGACTTCCTGAGACTCATCCTGCCTTTGAAATGTTTGTGCCAGAGTGTAAACACACACACACACACACGAGGGGCGGGACGCGGGCCAGCGGCAGGTAAAGCGCTGAGAGCTCACCTGTAACATCACTCAGGTGTGTGTGGAGATCCACAGACAGGAGAACCAGCTCCTCTTCCTCTCAGGTAAAACACGTCCAGTCTCCTCAACACCAGGTACTTTTGTTTCACTGTGCCTGTGATAAATTAAAACTAGTTTATGCTGATCAGATTTAAACCTGAACAATGACAGATCAAGTCAGCCATCTTTTAAGAATGAATCTGCATGAAGCATTTAACAGATGTTTGTGCAAAACAAGATTCTTTAATTCTGTATCTAAATATCTAAACTACTTTAATACTGCATTAAACTTTGATTTAAAGTATGTAAATATAATAGTTTAAAATATAATAAAACTATATTAAAATATATTGCACACTCCGCTATTGTGCTTATTGAATTATTTATTTTATACAATTTTTATATTGTATATATTGTTGTTTTTTGTGTATTATATGCATAAATGTGTGTGTACACTGCTTTGCATATAACAAAAATTGTATACATTTTAAAATCGAGTTGATCACAAAAATGTAATATTATAAATTAAAAATATATGTATATATGTAAAAAATATATGCTTCTGTTTATATTCAATTTGAATTGTTGCATTTAACTGCCTATATTTTTTTACAATAATTATTATAATAATTTGTTTTAAAAAAGATTGCTTAATTTAAAAATAATGTATTTATTATTTAAGTTGTTACCTTTAAATATTTATATTTGCATTATTTAATTTTTATCAATGTCTGAATAATGAAGAATATTATGTTTTAACTGTTGCTGCACATTCAGAAATACTGAGCATCTTTTTTTTATATATATTATCTGCAAAAGTTGCATCAGCTAATTTGATAATGACCCGTATGCATTTACACAAAAGGAACACCAAGATTGTTTTTCTTGGTAGTCCTCAACATGTTTTCATTCATAATTTCTCCACTGCTTCCATTTGTTTCTCAAGAATACGTCCAATTTGACACCACTTCACAGTTGAGGGGATTTCCACTGAGAGACAGATCAGACATCATTTAATGCTTCGCCTCAAGCTCCAATAAGCACAAGCGCAGAGATGTCTTTAAATTGAAAACACATTGAGGGATTAGATCTGATAGAGACCTGATTCCTTGTCTCAGTTGTATAGCACAGTCTGCTTTCCTCCTGTAACTCTTGTGTTGTACACAATGTTGTGAATTAGAGACGGATTACTGACACACTCTCGCACGCTTTTATCTACACACTGATGCAAGCATGCGGTCGTAGTAAATACTTTACCTGTGGGTGTATCAAACCTCTTTTAACTTCGGATTTCTGTCAATAAATTAAATGCGTTATTATTTGGATAACATGTCGATTCTAACTGAGTGAAATGCAACAGGCATTTGCATTCACAGACTATGTTTTGGGTCTTTTCCTCTGTGTTTTATGTCAAATCCGTGTTAATTGCAAGGACCGTCCCTGGGTTTATCCCACGTATTTGAACCTAAGACTAAATGGTTATTATGTTAATCTGGAGTGTGTTTGAAGTCTTCTGCTCTAAACTCTCGTCTGTCTCTCTCGAAATCCTTCACAGGGCTTTCAAAGAGCAGCAGAAGCTGTTTTCTGAGCGTCGGGGATTTAAACGAGGAAGAGGACGATGCTTCCTCACCTCAGGAAACACACGTTGATCCGCCAGTCTTAGAGACACTTCCTTGGGCGTGGCTTTTGTCTACGAACAAACAAACAGAACCAACTCCGATAGAAGCCCAGATTCGCACGCCTCATCTCAACATGGACGCGTCCCTCCAGGACTCTCACTGTCATTTGTCCAGGAGCAGCAGGTATTGTGCGCCCTCTGGTGGTTACAGAGGGAATGACGTATGTGCTGATCTTGCGTTGCCACTGTTCTTATACCCGACCCATGTTGATCAGCGAGTCTATGATAGATCCTACTGTAGCAGTGCATCACTGCTCTCATACCTGCCACCGTTCCACGGCAGCTTCGGCGTCTACGAATGTCCATTCGAGCCCGCCTTCATCCAGAAACGAAACGAGCGGGAACGCCAGCGCGTGAGATGCGTGAACCAGGGATATGCCAAACTACGCGACCACCTGCCCAACGGCACCACGGACAAACGGCTGAGCAAAGTGGAGACGCTGCGCGCGGCCATACGCTACATCAAGTACCTGCAGGATCTGGTGGAGAATGCGGGCAGGGCGGAGGAGAACGGAGGAGCATCACCGCTTTCCATTTCTGAATCGTCTTCTGAGGAGTCTGTTGGGAGTTAAAGTCGTACAGGAAACATCATTTAAATAACTTTTATCCCGCTACTCCAAAACGATGCTCAAACCCTGAGTGATTCTCAGAGAATAGCATATGTTTCAATGACGCAAAAGCACAATTTGTAATTCCAAAAGAGCTATCCAGGAAATGTGCAAATAATTACAGACATTTATTTATGTTTGGTGTTCAATAAAGTAATGAAATCTTCTGAAATGAGCTGAATGTGGCACAAGAGTGGCTAGCGTGACGTAGTGTGTTTTCAGACTGGGACATGAGGGCACAGGTGTCATGACGCCCAAAAAAAAGCCTTGAAATCAACACGACACCCTGTTTCTGCTCTTGAATTCTCATGTGAACTGTGATTTTTACACTTTTTTATTCAAATAAATCTTAAATTATACTGGGAATGGGGCTGTTTTTACTCAGACATACATAGTTGTTAGTCATCTTGTTTCTGTGTTTTTTTAAGTGATGTTCATAAACAGTTGTGGCCTTTAAATATTTAAGTTTAATCAAATTGGTTGTACAAATCATTTCAACCCATTTTTTTAATCATTTGTAGTTGAGTCCCCTAAATGTTAAATAAAATTAATTTTGCCATAACTTATCGATCATTTTTACAACACAAATAAACAAAACAAATTTATAAATAATAATAATAATTAATAAAAGTAATTATTGCTCATAAACCATGTAGAAATCACAATGAGTCATCTGTGAGTTGATAGGTTTGGCAACTCAGTGATGTCACAAAGCCCAAACAGAACAAGCCAATGAGAACACTCCAAAGTTTTCACTGTGAATGTCCTGCCTCTATATCGATGTCTCTGTGACCACGACTATGTCATGCTCAGTTGTTCCCTGACACACACACTTCAACTGAGTGACAACCATTGTCTATATTTATTTTTTAAGTCAGACAGCTGCAGTACTAACCAATGTGAGAGAGATAGATTGAGGGACAGACAGACAAAGAGACAGATGAAAGAGTGGATGGTGGGGACACGTTCATTTTTCAGCCACAGGATGATCCTGAACTATTGACCCGAGTACCTGATCTCCAGCATTCCTGCGCCTCCTGCATTGTTTCTGATTGAATCACGGCGGTAGCGGTGAAGTACCAATGAGCTCTTTCATCATGGATGAGGAGAGGCTCAAGAGGAAGCAGAGAGAGAAACTCAAGAAGCTCCAGCCCGCACGATCCCTCCTCTTCCTCATGCTGAAGAACCCTTTCCACAAGGCCTGCGACAACATCGTAGAGTGGAAGTATCCTTTAACAAATCAGAAAATATGCTTTTAATTACAATAACAAATATAAAATGTATCTATAGAATATTTGATTTGCTGATAAACAAATTTGTGGTTCATTTCTTATTATCAGTGTTGGAAACAGATGTACTTACAGTTTTGAGGAAACTGTGATATGTTTAATTTTTTCAGGATTCTTTAGGCAGTAAAGCTCGAAAGAACAACATTTTTTAAGTAGAAATCTTTTGTAACATAAATGTCTTTACTGTCACTTTTATTGATAAATTTAATGTGCCCTTGATTAATAAAAGTATTAATTTATTTTTTAAAAATCATACTTTTATTATAATACAAAATGAATAATAATTTATTAAAATAATAATTAGAAATAAAAATAGTTAATATTTCTAATAATTTAGAAATCAATTAAATCAAATTAAATTACAAATAAAGTTGTTTTCCTGCATTAAAATTGTAAAACTTTTATAGATCAGCAATTTTTAAAGGAGTTCATGTTTATGCTTCAGTTAAGCATTAGCATTAAGCAACTTCAATCTCCAACAATAAAAACAAACACAAATTAGACTATTTGTTACATTCTGTGACATGCTAAAAAAAATAAAACAAAACATCTTAAATTACTGACTTTGACCTCATACACTCCCTCAACATATAAAGCCGTACCAATACCTGTAAACTCCGCCTTAAGACACACCCCCAACCTATAGACCACACCCTCATACACTCCTCAACCTATAAACTCCTCTCCAATACCTGTAGACTCAGCCTTAAGACACACCTCCTTACCTAGGGATCACACCTCGATGCACTACCTCAACATATCTGCATGCTTTCGAATCACTCTTGCAGTATTTTGATGCCAAACACTGATCACTCTGCACAGCGCCGCTTCAAGTTGATCACACCTTATATAAACACTTCACCAATACCTGTAGACTCCACCTTAAGACACACCCCCAACCTACAGACCACACCCTCATTTACTCACATAGTACATAAACACCTCATCAATTCCAGTAGAATCCACCAAGACACACATTAACCTACAGACCACACCCTCATATGCTCCTCACTCCCACAAAATATCAATCCCTCAATACCTGTAGACCAGTGGTTTTCAATCCTGGTCCTGGGGCCCCTCCCCTGGGGTCTCTCTTATCTGACACACACACACACAGTTCAGTTCATGGAGTCTCTCCTACTGAACTGATGATCTGAATCAGGTGTGTTAAAAAAGGGAGACATGCCAGTTGTGGAGAGTGGTGAGTTCTTAAGCAGTTTTTAAATGTTTATTTTCTACACCTCGTTTAAATCGATCTGAAATCAGCAAGCACGTGGCTTGTGTGGAAACCATGTGGATCCTTTCACGATTTTAAGTTGATAATAAATGAAAAACAACATTAAAATAACACTTTTGCAAGTTATTGCATATAGTGAAATAACTTTTTTCTTTGCAGTTATGAAGAAGACAAAGATAAAGCATTAAAATAAAGGTAAACAGAGTCCATTTTGATTGCAGGCTGATTTTAAATGAGAAATAACGTGAAAAAATGAAGTTTTTACTTCATTTTTTTCGCCGATTTAGTTTCTTTGTAATTATGACAAAGATTCAGAAGTTAAATAGGGTCCATTCTGATTTTCAGATTCCAGTCCATCAGTTAACGTCTTAATGTTGGATTTTTCATCTTTTGTCTTCTCCAGATGTTAACTGATGGACTGGAGTGCTGTGGATTACTTGTGGATTATTGTGATGTTTTTATCAGCTGTTTGGACTCTCATTCTGACGGCACCCATTCACTGCAGAGCATCCATTGCTGAGACACTGATGCAGTGCTACATTTCTACCTGATGAAGAAGGTCGAGGGGTAAACATACACACAGACTCGAACCTTGAGAGATACGATACGCTCAAACGCACAACAAAACCTAACGGAGTGCATTAGTCCTGCCCACTTTTTCCATTTTTTTACGATATTTTTGTTAAACATTTTATATGCCATGAAGCAAACCAAAACAGCTACGAAGAGAACAACAACATTAAAAACTTTTATTTGAAGAAGAAAAATATCTGAAAATTGGACAAAAACAAAGGTACAAGGCTGCAAACCTAATGAGGGAAAAGAACTACAATCACATTAAGCGTTGCAAATGTTATAATCGCATTAAAAATGACAGAGAAATATGAAACTATTCATTTAAAGTTGTTGATTGCATCTAGAAAACCAATATATTTTATGTTTTAATGCAAAATATGCACACATATATGTATTTGAGTAGGGTTGCAAAAGGGCTTCATGGGAGTGGGCGGAGCTTAAAAGCTTTGTAATTTGCTGCCCCAACTCTCTAAGCGGTGGAATTTTCTGCACTGCATTATGGGTAATGTAGTTTTTCCACCACCAAATTCCACTGTTAAGCATAATTGCTGACTGATGGTTAAAACAAAAGCATTTTCCTTTGATTAACAACCAACACTTTAAAGGTTTAAGTTATGGTTAAAACGGACATTTTTTTTTTATTTGCTTTAATTCCAGAGCCCACCCTGACTCTATTGTGCGTCTCTGTAAGGAGAAGGTGAAGCGGCGTCCAGGTGGGAAATCTGAGGTCATCTACAGCTACGTCCAGCGACCCTTCATCCAGCTGTCCTGGGAGAAAAGAGGAAGGGAAGAGCAGACACGTGGACTTCCAGTGCGTCCCCAACCTCGTCGCCATCATGGGGGAGGAGCCTATTCGGGCCACGCCCACTCCACAGGTCGACGAGTTAGATCGGCTGAACGGCCCCGCCCCTCCCGGTCTCGACCAATGACTGATGGAGCTGGAACACTGGATAATCATTTAACTCATTCATAATCATGATGACATAATTATTCGCTCACTAATATTCAGCCACTTATTTCATATTCATATACACACGTCATATTGACTCATATCGGTTCAGTCTCATGGATAGATGACCTTTGAACTTTAAAAGTACTTGAGATCTTTTCACCTTTGTGTCCTTGAGCAAGATTACTGCACTGCACCAGACATTAGATAAACGATATTTGCTCAATCAAAAAACTTAATCACTTTTTAAGGGCTTTAGATTATTAAAGATATCATGCATCAGTTTAGTGAGGATTTTCTGTTTGTTGGCGCCCTCTAGTGTCAAGGAATATGAAGATGATGTGTAGAAGACAGAGTAGAATAGTGTAAATATCACTTATAAAACTCTTTTTAAGGATTTTCTTGTGTTTTTGAATAAAAGCATCTGCAAAAGTTTGAAATAATTTAGATGTTTTGTGCGTGTGTGTGTATTGTTCTTCAGTTCAACAAGGCTGCATTTATTTTATCAAATTATTTTTTATTTTTTTTATATATATTTTATTTATTTCAGTTTAAAACAGCTGATTTCTATGTTAATATGTGTTAAACTGTAATTTATTTCTGTGATTTTCTGCATCATTACTCCAGTCTTCAGTGTCACATGATCTTCAGAAATGTTTTTCAAAAATTAAAAAAAAAAATTTTTTTTGACTGGTATAGTGACAGACATTAATCACTAGTTTTTGTATCTTTGTTCATTTTATTCTGTAAATGAATTAAAAAGCATGTAACATTTTTAATGCATATATTTATAAACTTTAAATGCACTTCTGGAAATGAACAGAAGATGACAAGGATATAAACACATTAAAAAAAACAGCTCACGGTTAAATATCAATACAAAAATATTCATGATGCACTGCATGCTAAATGAGAAAAGAGTCTTTAATGTGAAACTAGGATTGAATTGAAAGCTTCAGAACCCGTGGTGTTTATTCGATCGTACCCAAAATAAAGCAGACTTTCAGCACTGAACGACCCTCCGATCGTACCTTTGACAGTCAAATCTAAAGACGAGAGTCAGAAAGCTGCACACACACATTCAAACACTAACTGCATCTATGGGGGCGGCACCCATAGTTTGTCATTATAATCAAAAATAAACACGATTGTCTCCGCAAATAAACATGAGGGGAAAAAGTGAGGCTTTCTAGCCCAAAAAATCACATAAGGCACAATATATTTATACATATAAAGCTTTAAACATCTTGAGAAGAGCTATCATTTATAGAGAAGTGTGCGTCTTTTGGTATTAGAGCTTGTCCACAAACGCTTTTCAGAAGATTTCCAGCATGAGACCTCCGCTCCGATGATCTTCAAGCGTGGGTGGAAAGAGAAAACGCTGCAAAGTGTGTGTCTGCGGAAGACTGGATAGTGTATTTGGCAGTAAGAGAGGGTTTTTCTCTATCGCTTGCCGCTCTTCATGTAGGCGGGGATGGCTCCTCGTGCCGTCAGGCCCTCGAAGCGCTTGTAGGTGTAGTTGATGAAGACCCAGTCCTTGTTCTTGAAGTCTGACTCCGGGTGATGGTTGCTGGCCACCGCCGGACCTCCACAAAACACCAAACACAGTTCAGACACGATTCGATTCGGTTCAGAGTCACATCATCTCATCAGGTGCATCAGGAAATAAAACCTGTCTGAAAACTATAACCTGTCAGTTACTCTACTATACTATTAAAGACTCAAAGTAACAACTGATTTGTTATAATGCACATATAAAACAATAACTTTTTATAATGTTTCTAGTTCAATTCCTTCCTTTTTTTAAATATAAACATTTAAAATTAAAAATTTTCCTTTTTGGTGTAAATTTATTTTGAAGCATTCACTTAATTTAATTATATTACTTTAATAATTTATAAAAAAAAAAAAATTATTCCTGGTGTAATTTATTTTAAAGAATTAATTAAATTTAAATATTATTACATTTGTCCTTGATGTAGTTTATTTTTAAGCATTAATATAAATTGATTAATTTACTTATATATAAATAACATATTACATTTACACTTCTCGTTGTAATTTAGTTTGAAGAATTAATTTAACTTATTATTTCATTCGTCATTTTAAATGTGATTTATTATGAAGCATTAATGTACTTTAAGAAATTTTTTTCTTCTTGATATAATTTAATATTTTATTATCTTAAGATAATAAACCATTTGTTGTTTGTAATGACAGATTTGTTTTTACTCAAACTCTTTTTTTTAATAAACATTAAATGGAAAAAATCAACATTTTCTTTCTCGATGCAATTTATTTTGAAGCATTAATTTAATTTACTTTAATAATTCATTAACATTTGTCCTTCTTTATGTAATTTACTTTGAAACTTTAAATGTAATTATTCATTTTTTTTTCTTGATGTAATTTATTATGAAACATTAAATTTAATTATTAATTTTTTTTTTTTGATGTAATTTATTTTGAAACATTACATTTAATTATTAATTTTTTTTTTTCTTTATGTAATTTATTTTGAAATATTTAATTTTTTGAATAAATTTAAATGTTTTCCTTCTTGCTGTAATCAAAGACTATAGAATACTTAAGACGTGTCACTCGACTTCACTTGTCTTAAATGGACTTTGATGTAATTTAATAAATTAATTTTTTTTTTTTTTTTTTAAACTGTCGACCTTCTAAAAGAGTCTTACTGGAGGGCTGCAGGATGTCGGACTCGGGGAACTCGTCGAAGTTGGACGTGTCGTCGATGCTCTTGATCTCGATGGGGATCGCAGCGGGTCTCTCTCTGTGAACGAGAGCAGAATCATCGTCAGATCAGATCGTTTACGATCAAACACACGCGTCACACACTCAGACCTGATGTGATCGTAGTCGACGCCCTCGAAGAAGCCGTTCCTCTTGATGTCGTCGACGCCGGCGGCTCCGATGCGATGGTCAGCCTCGCAGCAGAAGCGCAGGATCAGAGCTTTCGCTCGCTCCGAGATCGGCACCTCAGGAGGAAACACCAGCGTCTCCTTCCAGCTCATCACCTTCTTATACGTCTCCTGAGGAGTCTCGGAGCAGAACGGAGGGTAGCCTATACACATATAAAAAAAACACAAAAAAAAAAAAAAATAAAATAATTAATTTTTTTTTATGTATGGTAGTTTTTTTTTGTCGTGAAAGCGAAACACTTTCTTTGGTATTAATAGTTAAGTTGTATTTCAACACTGTTCCAGAACAGTCTGGAATGTGTTCCTGTAGCTCAAGTGGTAGAGCATTGCGTTAACAAGCGCAAGGTTGGGGGTTCGATTCCCCGGGAACACATGATAGATAAAAGTTGATAGCCTGAATGCACTGTAAGTCGCTTTGGATAAAAGCGTCTGCTAAATGCATAAATTTAATTTAATTTTTAACAGTCCAACCCAAATATTCAGATGTGTGCAGCACATTTTATGGAGGATGAGGACTGTTTCCAGAATCAGTAGCCTACAATGCGTCAGTGGCACAACGGCTGTTTCTATAAAGTTGGGCAGTTCAGACTTTCTCAAGGACAGTCTGGCGCTTCTGACTCACAGCCTGTAAGTACGTTTTTTATATTTAAATAATTTGACAATGATGATTCAAACTCGAGTTTTGAGCAGTGTAGAGTAGAGCTTGTTTGTCGTTTTTCAGATCACAAATACAGACATGGTTTTATGTTTACGCAACACAATGCGTAAAAACACAGTATAATTCATTACAATCAGTAATTAAGTCCCCACTGGATGCAACAGATGCCTCGTTTGTAATGGGTTTTATTGGTTTTGTCTCGTCTAGTGATGTTCGGATCGCAAACGAATCTTCTATTTAACCGGATCTTCTTAGTGAACCAATCGAACCAGTTCATCAAATCTATCTGAATCGTTTGAAAACGGTTCACGTCTCCAGTACACACTAATCCACAAATTATTTAAGTTATTCGGTTTATAAACGTGCCTTTCACTCCCTCTGACACGAAATAAACCAGTATCCCAAGTTATTCAGTTACTCCTAACAGTACACAGACTGAATTGCTGAAAGAGAACTGATGATGGGATGTGCTCGAGCAGAGCAGCTGGACTGAGTCTCGTGCTGCTGAGACACACATCACAGTATGTTAAGAGGTCACAGTGTGGTGAGGGACGCTTGAGGAATTCAGCCAATCACAATGCACTGGATAGCTGGCCAATCAGAGCACACCTCACTTTTCAGAATGTCATATGACCCCTTTAAACTGATTCTGAACGAGTATAAATTTCTCTTCTTACCAATCAGCATCTCGTACATGATGACGCCCAGACTCCACCAATCGCAGAGCTTGTTGTATCCGGTCTGCATGAAGACCTCCGGCGCGATGTAGTCCGGCGTTCCCACCGTGGAGAAGGCCTGAAAGAGGCGGAGCAACATAACGCATCACTTCCTGTTTGGGTTGAACGGGCTAATAAAGCTGTCGCTAACACTGACCAGCTGCCTCCGGTTTCTCTTCCACGTCTCGGCCTTCCTCTTGGAGTTCATGTGCTGAAACGCTATGAGAAACACGCGCAAATTACTCATAAAATACTGAACACTCAAATATGAACATGAATATTAACTAGTAAACTCTGTTGGCTTGACAAAGCCAGGTCTGAACATTTAAACTTGAAGTTTGAAGGTTTTACTCAGAGAAAGTCAATAACTAACATGATTTAGCACATTGTTACCACCTTTAAGCATGTTGTTAGCATGGAATAGCACGTTTTAACACTATGCTAGCATGTTGTTAACTGGTTTTCTAACATTTTACCACATGGCTAGCATGTAGCATGTTGCTAACATGTTTTTTAACATGTTTATCATGTTGTTATATGGTTTTATGTTTTTTTTTGGTTTTGGCTAACGTGAATTAGCATGTTGTTAACATTTCTACCATGTTTAACATTTTGCTAGTATGAGTTAGCATGTTGTTGACAGGTTTTCTAACATTTTACCACATGGTAAGCATGTAGCATGTTGTTAACATGTTTCTAACATGTCTATCATGTTGTTAACAGGTTTTCAACATGTTTTACCACATGGTTAACATGAACTAGCATGTTGCTAACACATTTTCTACCATGTTTAACGTTGCTAGTATGAGTTAGCATGTTGTTAATAGGTTTTAACACTATGCTAGTATGAACAGGCATGTTTGCTAACATGTCTATAACCTGTTTAACAGGGCACTAGCATGTTTTAACAATATGCTAATAAGGATTAGTTTGTGGCTAGCATGTTTTTAACATGTTTAACATATTGCTATCATGTTTTCAAACTATGTTTTCATGTTTCTAACCTGGTTCAGCACATGGCACACATGTTGCTAGTTTTAATTATGTTGTTAACAGGTTTTCTAACATTTTACCACATTACTAGCATGTAGCATGTTGTTAACATGTTTCTAACATGTCTATCATGTTGTTAACATGTTTTCAACATTTTTTACAACATGGTTAACATGAACTAGCATGTTGCTAACATAAGTCTATCATGTTTGACATGTTACTACCATGAATTAGCATTACGTTAACAGGTTTTAACACTATGCTAGTATAAACTAACATGTTGCTAACATGTCTCTGGCATGTTTAACATGGTGCTAGCATGTTTGAACACTATGCTAACATGAATTAGTATGTTGCTTACATGATTAAGCACAGGTTAGCTTGAATTCCCATGACGTTAACGAGTTTAACATGTTGCTGACATGTTTTAACATTATGCAAACAAGAATGTGCTAGCATGTATCTAAAATGTTTTACACATGGCCAGCATATTTAACACATTAACATGTTGCTAACATGTTTCTAATATGTTTAATGTTACTAGCATGAAATATCATGCTGCTAGCAATATGCTTGAATTAACATGTTGCTAGCATATCTTTAGCATGTTTAACATGTTGCTAGCATGCTTTAACACTATGCTAGCATAAATTAGCATGTGCTAACATGTCTAGCATGTTGCTATCATGTTTTAAAAAGTATGCTACGTGGATTTAAACACATGGCTAACATGTTTCTTACATGTTTAGCATGTTTTAACACTAGGCTAGCATGGATCAGAATGTCGTTATCATGTTAGTACATGAATTATCTGGTTGATTGGATGTTGTAAGACAATGCTTTCATGATTAGCGTGTTGCTAAGATATTTAACACATGGCTAACATGAATTAATACTTTGCTAGCATGTTTCTAGCATGATTTAACATGTTTGCTAACACACTGCTAGCATGTTTTAGCATGTTATCGATAGGCTTTGCTCTAAAGGAGTTGTCGTGTAAAAGTTTTCACCCCCTGAATGGAAGTCGATGGGAGTTTGCGCTGTTTGGAAGTCCGACACGGAAATTCAAAAAGAGAATTCCGATTAGCCTGAAGCTTTGTTCACTCACTGAGGTCGTTTGATTGGCTGTGCTTCAGGTTACGGTAAAACTCGGTCCGATGCGCCTTTTTGAGTCCCGTACACAAGCCGTAATCAGACAGCTTGACGTGACCCTGAAACACAAACAAACACAAACTCAGCTCTCGCTGACAGAGAAGTGCTGTAAAGAAGCAGAAGAGGGCACAGGAAGTGTGTTATTGAGTCACTTCCTGTTCCTGCCAGGGTGTTTGACCTTGGAGTCCAGCAGCAGGTTGTCTGGTTTGATGTCTCGGTGAATGAAGCCCAGCTGATGGATGAAGTCGATGGCCAGAACTGTCTCGGCTACGTAGAACTGCGTCTCCTCCTCCGTCAGCGTGTCCTTCTTCATCAGTAGGGTCATCATGTCTCCTGGAGAACACAAGAGATGTTTCATGTGCTGGAGCATCAGAAGCACAGGGAGGGATCTGGATTCTTGATTCACTGATTCACTGAAAAGAATCAACTCAAATTGTTCTTGTGAGTCAGTTCTTTTCTAATGAATTGCTTCTGAAGAAATGTTTCAAAACAAAATGAAGTAAAGTGTGCATGAAGACACATATGAAATCTACTTAAGTACAAAATGAAGAAGTTGATCACACACTCTCACCTCCGGGTAGGAACTCCATGAGTAAGTAAAGATTCAGTTTGTCCTGAAAACTGTAGAACATTTTCACCACCCACAGACTGTCTGCCTGAACCAAGATGTCCCGCTCCGCCCGGATATGACCCACCTGAGGCAGAAAATTTAAATAAATTAAATAACAACATAAAATATGAATTAAACATAAATACATTTAATAATAAAGTGTGACAAAAAAATAAAAATAAATAAATAAAAAATTAAAATGACGCAATAAAATGACATAAAATAATTAAACAAATTAAAACATTTAAAAAATAAAATAACATAAATACAAAATGACAGAAATGACATAAAATGACAAAAAGTAAAATACATATTATAAAATATAAAAATAACAAAATATAAAAACAACAAAATAAAATTAGATAAAACCACAAAAATGACATAAAATAACCTAAAATAATTAAATTAAATTAAATTAAATTAAATTAAATTAAATTAAATTAAATTAAATTAAATTAAATGTGATAACATCAAATAACCAAATAAAATGATAAAATAGAACATAAATTAAAAGATAACACAAATGAAAATGAAAATTAGATAAAATAAAAAAACTATTACAAAACAAAATATAATTATACAACAAAAAAAAATTACAAAATAAAATAAATAAGATAAAACAAAAATAACACAATGACATTAAACAAAATAAAATACATAAAATAAAATGAAAAAAGAATATTTTTAACAAAAGTATTTAAAAAATAAAATAACAGCAAACAACCTAATAAAACAACACAAAAATCACAAAATAAAATTAAATAAACAATAAAATTCATTATTTAACATACTTCTGTGTGTTAATATTTCTTTCCATTAGCACTATCATTATTTTACTTGTGGTCTAGAGAAGCTTGTGATCATTCGATCCGTTAAGCGTCACCTGCTCTTTCTGCAGCATGTCGGCTTTGCGAAGGATCTTCATGGCGTAAACGTGTCCCGTGTCTTTCTTCTGAACCAAACGCACCTGCAGACAGCAGAAACACATTTATGTACTCTATTACACACACACACACACACACATATTCATCAGTGTGTCATCAGCGCTCATTATCATAATCACCTCCCCAAATGCTCCTCGTCCAATCACCTTCAGCGACTCGAAGTCTTCCAGACCCAGTCTGGTTCTCTTCAGCCGCAGGAACTCGGTCTCCTTACGAGCGTGTTGGGAGCGGCGCATGCGCTTCTGGAACGCAACATTCATGTATATGCCGATATTTGTACATTCATATACAAATGAGTGTAAAGGCACATTCACACCATAACTGTAATGATAACTAAGATAAGTCGATAAAAAGAAGAGCAAAGTCCACATCACAACTATCAGGTTCAGAGCTGGGGGGGTTTTCCAGCTGATGAACGATAAGAACATTGACAATCCAATATAGTTATCGTTATATTTTGCATTATAGTAATTATGGTTATAATTATGATTATAGTAATCATTATAGATATCATTATCATTACAGTTATTGTTTCCATTTAACCTATTGTTATAGTTATGAGATATTATTATGATTACAGTTATCGTTTAGCGTTCATTAACATTAATGTAAAAATACATACTGTTGTGATTATATATTATATATATCTATATATATATATATATATAATTATATATATATATATATCATTATAATTTATTTGTTATGATTACAGTTATATTTTATAATTACCCGTTATTTCATTATAGTTATCGGTACAGATATTGTTATGTTTACAGTTATTGTTATCATTTAGGTTACTGTTCTCATTATGATTACAGTTATTGTTATAGTTAATGTTATTCTAGTTATTGTTATAGATATCGTTATGATTACAGTTATCATCATTTTAATAGTTAGCATTATCATTTATCATTATACTTAAGATTACAGTTATACCTATTGTTATGATTACAATTATCATTACAATTACCGTCATTTCATTATAGTTATCATTACAGATATTGTTATGATTACAGTTATCATTATTATTATAGTTAGCATTATCATTTATTGTTATACTTATGATTACAGTTATAGTTACTGTTATAACTGTTTTTATTGTTATAATTGTTTTTTTTATTGTTTTAATTGTTATTATAATTGTTATATTGTTATTGTTATAATTATCGGTACAGATATTGTTACGATTACAGTTATCATTACAGCTACTGTTATCATTATAGTAATCATTATAGATTTTATAATTATAGTTCATTATAGCTACTGGTTATAGATATAGTTATGATTACAGTAATTGTTATATATACCATTATTTCATTATAGTTATCAGTACAGATATTGTTATCATTATATTTAACATTATAGATTTTGTTACGGTTATAGTTTTTTATAGCTACTATTATAGATATCGTTGTGATTACAGTTATCGTTATCATTTAGCATTATTACAGTTAATGTTATACATATTGTTAAGATTTATATATATATCTATATATATATATATAGATATATATATATATATATATAATTATAATTTATTGTTATGATTAAGTAATTGTAATTGTTATAATTACCGTCATTTCATTATAGTTATCGGTACAGATATTGTTATGATTACAGTTATTGTTATAGCTACCATTGTCATTATAATTATTTTTATAGATATCGTTATGATTAGTTATCATTATTATAATCAGCATTATCATTTATTGTAAACTTATGATTGCACTTATAGTAACTTTTATGGTTATACTTATCGGTACAGATATTGTTATGATTACAGTTATCATTATTATAATCAGCATTATCATTTATTGTAAACTTATGATTACACTTATAGTTACTTTTATGGTTATAATTATCGGTACAGATATTGTTATGATTACAGTTATCATTATTATAATCAGCATTATCATTTATCGTAAACTTATGATTACACTTATAGTTACTTTTATGGTTATAATTATCGGTACAGATATTGTTATGATTACAGTTATCATTATAGCTACTGTTGCCATTATAGTTATCATTTCAGATTTTGTTATGATTGTAGTTCATTATAGCTACTGTTATAGATATTGCAGATGAATACAGATATCATTAAAGCTACTGTTATGATTATAGTTCGTTATAGCTACTGTTATAGATATTGTTATGATTACAGTTATCGTTATCATTTAAGTTACTGTTCTCATTATGATGAGTTAATATTTACACTTTCTAGTTTATTGTTATGAATACTGTTATGATTACATTTGTAGTTATCATGATCGTTCTACTTAAGAGTACAGTTATTGTTATAGATAACATTAACATATTGTTATGATTACAGTTATCGTTACAGCTACTGTTATCATTATAGTTAACATTATAGATTTTGTTACAATTATAGTTTGTTATAGCTACTATTATAGATATCGTTGTGAGTACAGTTTTCGTTATCATTTAGCGTTTATTACAGTTAATGTTATATATATTGTTAAGATTATATATATATATATATATATATATATATATATATTTATAATTTATTGTTTATGATTACAGTAATTGTTATAATTACCATTATTTCATTATAGTTATCGGTACAGATATTGTTATGATTACAGTTATCGTTATGCACGTTACAGTTATGATTGCTGTTCTTGGTGTGGTGTGTGTATTTGTTACCTCTTCATCAGGCAGTCCTTCCTCATCCATCACCTTCTCCAGTTTTTGCTGTCTGTCAACAGAATGTTTCAAATCACAAGACGCAGACCTTACTTTATAAACACTGAGTAAACGAGCAACACAGGAAGAGAGTGTTTCACCACAGAGGAATGACGTCACACACTGCACACTTCAGATCAGAGATCTGGTTCTCTAATATCACACTCTTAAGTGTGACTCCAGCATGTTTTGGGCCGCTGTGGAGAATAACGAGCTCTTTGTGAAGCCGTAACACTCTTTGTCATTGTGCCTCTACCTCATCTCCCTCTCCTCGTGTTGTGTTATGAGGTTGCTGTAGAAGTTCTCCAGCGTGACCTTGGCCATGGTCACTCCGCGCTTGGTGTGGTTGCTCATAAGGAGGCTGGAGGCGTGGCCTCGGGTCGCCATGGTTACCGGTCTGGAACCGGTTGGGATGCAGATCTGCAGGAGTTTACAAACACAACATGATTTACATGTGCAGCGGAGTCACGTTACACTCGTGTACCATACTACAGTCACACAAGAAATACAAATAATAAGGTATTACCATGACTTTAACTATCAGAGAATACTACAATATGAGCTTTTGGAGTCTTTTAAAGAGCATCTAACACACCCAGACTCAGTCAGTCAGGAAACAGCCTCTGCGTCACTCAGACACATTATGGAAAAAAGAACAATGTGGCCATAAAAACATTTTGGCAGAAGTTATTCAGACAGTCTGTTCAGAATCTGCGGTCTGAAGTGCAAATATAGAGAGAGGGAACTCAGATCACTTTCAGGAACAATAGGTACTTAACCCATTATTATTTAACAGACATGCTTGACAATGAAAGAGGAAATATGAGGAATATATATATATTTTATATAAATTCTAAACATTTTAAACTTCTGTCGCATTCGTTAAGCCTTCTATCACATACAGCATTTGGGATAAATTAAGTAAAAATATGAAACACGTGTATGTTTTATAAAGATGTCCTTACAGAAGTTCAGAACGTATAATTGTGGAATGAGGGTGAGGGGGCGGGGTCACAGCCGTGACGTCAGCGGCGAGCGTTCCACCAAACACGCTAAACTCAACGATTAAACGACACAAAACGCCGAAAAGCTGACGTGAAGTTCCTCAGAGCTTCTCTCGGGCTCTTGAAGGACGATGTCTGCCTCGACACGTTTTCTCTCTTCCCAAAAAAAAAGAAAAAAAAGGGAGATTTTTCCAAGTGTGTTTTTTTTTTAGACGCGCTGAGCTTGAAAAAAACGGAACGGAGACACGCGTGGTGCGTGTGTGAAACGCGACTTTATCCAGCAACTAAAAGCGTTATCCTGCGCTTTACCGTCATCTGACCAGGTGCGGCCCGGAATAATGCCCCCTAACACCAGATTCATCAGTTACTGTCGCAATATAATGATGCATAATTAACATATTTAGATTCAGTATGCGTCATTTAGTATTCATGTTTCAGTCATAGAGACATCTTTTAAAAAAGTACCAGATCGCTGAATCATAACCATAACCAAAAACCAGCGTATTTACACGACGCTTCAGAGAATACCATGGTATTACTGTGGTATAATCACGAGTGAAATCCGATTTGTCTGTATTACTCTGTTTTTATTCATAAGTAGCCTTGTATTTGGATGTCGCGTGTTCTGAATTGTTAAGCGTCTGGAATATTGTCCTGAATATTTAATAATGTTTTGTTGCAGCTGTGAGGAAACAGGAAGTGCTGCGCGCGGCCGGCGTGACGTGCGCTCGAGGGGGCGTGGCCTGTAGGCGTCTTCTAACTCGCGATTGGTGAACAGGTAAAATGATTAGCACTTTATGATTTTATTATTATTTATTTTTTTTCAGTTATAAATGAACTTTTCTTGTTTTGAAGGTGTCCAGCCGTCCTGCTGTGGCTCTGCGCAGTGGGCGGAGTCAGGCTCGGACTCGGGCTGTGATTGGCTGAGGGGGATGAGTGGGTTGACGGGGGCTCACTGGCGGCGGGGGGCGGGGTGGG
>NC_056593.1:917687-1020187 GCF_018340385.1 Cyprinus carpio
ATTGGTCGGCGCCACGATGCCGGTGGGCGGGGCTATACTGTGGCGGACCGCGTGGACACTGAGCTCATCCAGCAGGCGGAGGCGGCTCGACCCACTGCTGCGACAGTTCGAAGATTATCGCGAACAGCTTCGCAAAACATGAGGAAGACCTACCTGAGCCCCTTCACCATCGCGTAACCATTGGTCTGTTGTTTCATTCCTTCACTGATTTACATGACACACCACCCCATCCCAAATACCCTCTGACCCGCCCTCTGCACACCTGGACGTATAAAATGATTGAAGTGCTAAGAGTGTTTCTGATTGGCTAAAGATTTGCAGGCCATGCTCACTCCCTTTTTGATGCATGATTTATCATATTACAACATTCACTGAAATCTGTCAAAGGTAGTAGTGACATTATATTTGTGATATTTCAAAAAAAATCACATGCACTACCTTGACATTTTAGTTTATTTTTTATTCCATGGACTTTTATTAAAAAATTGAAATAAATTATATATATGTGTGTGTCTGTGTGTGTGTGTGTGTGTGTGTGTTAGTTTATTTTATATTTGTGCGTGAGTTCAAATTAAATTATAATGAAATGTAAGTTAATTATATATATATTTACAATTTAATAATTTAGTTTCCAGATTGCAAAATCTGCTGAAGAACTAAATTATAAAATCTTTTGTGTTTAAATTATTTTTTGTATATGTATTATGTAATTTTTATATATTTAATTATTTATTTAGTTAAGTAAGTCCAGCAAGACCTTTGGGTTCCAGACTGGCAAAATGTACTGGAAAAGTTTTATAGCTTAAATTAGATTTAATTTGGACTTCCACACCAGATCTACATTAACATCTATGCATCTATACGATTAATCTAGAAACTACAAAACTAGCGTTTCTGTAAGTTAGCTAAAGTAGTGTTATTTGATATGTTTTTTGTCATTTACTTTGTGTTAAATGTTATTTTAGTTTGCAAACCTGTTTTGAATCAGTAGTTTCCATGCCGTCTCATTCCAGTCATCTCCATCGATCGTTTGGAGAAGATGAATTTCGCTGGCGCTAAACTGCCACGCTATGAATCTCTGCGTGGGCCACGCCCACTCGACCTGGAGACGGCCGTCACTCTTCCCTACTCGGTTTTCATCCCCGCCCCTGAGGGCAAAGTCCGCGCACCACACGAAGTCAATCGCAGAGTCCGGCAGAACCCACCACGACCAGAACCGGAAAGGCGTCACCGACAGCGCGAGCATACGCCGGCGCCAGCGCAGCAGCTCCACAGCCTTACGGCGCTGTTGCCGGAGGCGAGACGACACCGGGGGGGGAGGGGACAAGAGACCTCAGGTGGACCACCCAACTAACCAAACGAGACTAGACCATAACCAATCATGACGAAGCAACCACTAGAACCAAACTAACCAACCAGATTCAACTAGACGAGCTAGACTAGGCTAGACTAGACTAGACCCGACCAGACCCAGGACCAAGACTAGAACACACTAGACCGACCAGACCAGAACCTCGAGCAACTAAACCAGACTAGACCAGGCTATGGCTACGCCTAGAATGACTGAGACCGTACCAGACTAGCCCAGACAAAGACAAGACACGACAATACAAGACCAGACGCAGACCAGACCCACGGACCAGACCAGACCAGACTAGTCCAAACTAACCACTGACCAGAACCAGACCAGAGCTAACTATACCAGACCAGACCCACCAGACCAGACCCAACCAACCCAACCCAGACTAGGCTAGACCAGACAGAGACCATACGCAGTACAGACGCAGACTAGACGATACCAGCCCAGCGACCAGACCAGACTAGTCTACACCAGACTAGACTAGACCAGACCAGCACCAGACCAGACCAGATGACACTTCACAGATTCATTGAGTTATCTTAACGTGTGAATGACAGCGTGTGTTGTGTTCATGGTTCCCTAGCGTCCTGTTCGATAACACACTCCATGTGTTCATTATATACACGTTCGATGATTAACGAGGACTTGCTGCAGCACACGCTGGATAAACCCATCAAGGTGCATGTTCCGTCGGGTTACCACTGAGGAGCGCTCTAAACCCATCTTGTTTTTTTCTGGGAACCACTCTATAGTGTGAGTACACACTCACATGTTGTGTGTAAGAGTAATATGATGAGTTGTTTTTGAGCTTTTGTTGTGTGTGTGTGCACAGCTGGCGGGCCGGGCGTGCGCGGTCTTTCTAAGGGCTGTGAGTTGGTCTTCAGGCATGAACAGTACAATACACATCAGCTGCCTGTGTTACCACTATGACCAGCCTCGCTGTGCTCATGGACATCTCACGCGCGAGAGGCATGCCTCACAACCCTCAACCTAACCCACACTAAACATGATCAAATTACATTAGTAACAGAGGGCTGGTCTCTGCCCAGCTGGGGAGTGGGGCAGTATACCTTAATAATGGCCCTACAGCAACGTACTGAAAACACCCTAGAAACTACTAGCAACCACACAAACAATAAAAACCCAAGAAATCCTAGCAAACTGTATAGCAAAACCCTAACAAACCACCAGGACATCCCTAGCAACTTGCTTATACCAAGCACATAGTGATGCCCTACAACCACCCATAAAACTCTCTACGCAACAATCACTGAGAAACAATCGTAGCACACTGCTTATCAACCAGATATGCATTGCCTTCTAGAAACCACCCAGAAACCCTAGGAACACCCTAGCAACTGCTCTATCAACCCACATATCAACATCCCTTTTGCAATGTACTCCAAAACACATATGCAAAACTCAAGCAACTCTTAGCAACCACCCGAAACCCTAACATGACACTAAGACTACAGGGAAAATGCAACTGCTTATCACACCCTAGAAATCATACAGAACACCCTAGCAACTGCCTAGTAACCACATAGCAATGCCTTAACAAACAGCAGGAAAACACTGCCAACAACCCACATGAGAACATTCTAAGCACACTGCTTATCAACCAATAGGCAAGGCCTTAGCAACTACCCAAAACCTAGCAACTGCCTAGCAAAACGCTAGCAACTGCCTAGTACCAACATAGTCAACGACCCCTAGCAACCATCCAGAAAACCCTACCATCAACTGCGCTGCTAAGAACACCAAAGAAAACTGCTTTACCAACCAACCACTTAACAGAGCATCCTACCAACGCCCTAGTAATCACCTCCCCCAAACCAAAACACCTAGCAACCACGCAGACCACTGTAGCGACTTTTTAGCAACCGACCTGAGCAACCACCCCGAACATCTCTACCATCTCGCCTAAACAACGCACTTAGCAACATAACCCTAGCAACCACCTCCTAACTAACCGTGGCCAATCCGGTGACTACTACTTCCTCTGAAAATTGAGTTTCATCTCTTCTGGTCAAGTCCAGGGTACAATCGGAGTACTAAAACTGTTTGCGTTATAAGTACTTCCTGGTCTAGACTTGTTTGTAGTCGTTTGAGTCAGATTGAGCCACCTAAGTTTCCCGGCAAGATGGTCATAAACAACATGTGTGAATTCCTGTTGCTTAAATGTCATCTCATCAAGATACTGTGTTTTATGGGTTAATACGCAGCAATCTGAGGCTGAATGGATCTTGATCCTGATTTTTGAACGCGGACGGCCGAGGTTGAATAACATGAGTGTTGTCTTTCAGAACGGTAGAGATCCTGCCGTGAAGCTGATCACGTGGAGTTCAGGTGGGTGTGGACGCTGGGCTTCCTCTTCCTCATGGGGACCATCCGTCTTCCTCACCTGCCTGGCGGCCGCGAGCAGCACAAGACCATCATCGTCAACAACGGCGCGGCTGCGCTCTTCATCGCGCACCTCGTCTTCATCCTGGCATCAATCAGGCCGATAACCCGTAACGCCAAACTTCCTGTCTGTCCATGTGACGTGAGGATGCGGGAATGGTTGCGTGACGCCCGTTTTGTTCTCCCTGCAGTTCCTGTGTACGGTGATGGCCATCCTGCTTGCACTTCCTCTGGCTCTGCGTCTTCTCCCTGGCTCTTCCTGAGGGCTGCACGTCTACCGCATTGCTGAGCGAGCTGCGCGACATCACTAAACGGCCCCATGCGCTTCTACTTACCTGATTGGCTGGGGCTTGCCGGCCTTCATCAACGAGGTCTGGCGGTGGGACTGGACCCCGAGGGCTACGGGGAACCCCGACTTCTGCTGGCTCTCAGCTCTACGACACCCTCATCTGGGAGTTTCGCGGGTCCGCTTTGCGTTCGTCGTGTCGGTGAGGGTTTACGCCCGTTTTGCATACTCCTCCTAGGTATGTACTGATTTGAAAGTGTCTGTTTCTCTCTCATATGATACGTGTTTCCTTTACATTCATAGGCATCGAGATGCGTCGTGTTCAATCGAGAAGAGAGACGTGCCGGCGTGAGTCTCTGTTCTACACTGAATCCTGAAATGTGTGTGTGTGTGTGTGTGTTATAAAGCGTGTGTGTGTGTGTGTTGGTGTAGTGTGTGCAGGGCGGGTCTGCGGACAGCGTGTGCCGTGTTGCTGCTGGTGACGGTGACGTGTCTGCTGGCGCTGCTGTCGGTCAACAGCGACATGATTCTCTTCCACTATCTGTTCGCTCCGGATGTCTGCTGCTGCGTTTTCAGGTACCAGTGAGTGATGTCACAGGCGTGAAGCTGCCGCTTACAACGCCCTAGCAGCACCTAAGCGATGTGATTGCGTGTGTGTTTGTGTTTCAGGGGACCCGTTTTTCTGGTTCTTCTTTCCGCGTGGTGTTTAATAAAGAGAGGGGGCGAGAGACGACGCCATGCGCTACTGCTGCAGCAGAAACGCACCCGATCACATGATCAAACCCAAACCATCCGTGAGTCTGAGAACAACACTGTTATAAACAACATCAGAACTCAACCCAACAACAATAATTACCATTAGTTTTTATTTGAGCTATAAATTGTAAACACTATCCGAAAATACAAACCTATACAAAGCCTATGGAAAAAAATAAGTGACCATATGAGGGTTTGGGTAAAATGTTAATATTTGTTTTGTTTTATTCTGTAAAAGGTCTGATAACATTTCTTCCAATGAGCTTCTTTTTTGTGTTTGTGTTGTTTTTTACAAATGACAATTGTCAAATACAAATGAATTTTTTATCAAATATTGATTTCTTAACTTTTCTGAAGTTAAAACATTGGTATTGTGTTGTGTAAAAAAGAATATAAAACAAGTCTGAAAACATCACATCTTTTTTTGGACCAGTAGTCAAAAAAAGCTCTAAATGACAAAATTTTTTATTTTTAAAAAGTAGTTTACAGTAACACAAAATTACGCTTTACTCAAACACATAACTATAAATTTTTCAAGAATTTTCAATTATCCTCTTAATTTTTTCACAGAGCTATATATATTTGTATTTAGGTTTCATATATATTCATACTATTTAGATTCATTATTCGTTTTATATTTCAATCACATAATTTTACACACTATTTTTTTTGCATTTTTCTTTTTTAAAATCTTTTTCAAATAATTTTTGGTTTTATTTACAAATGATAACAAAATTATCATGTTTAACATTTTATTCGTCAAATGCACAGCAGGCACTGCTGTCCAAAAATACAAAAAAAACAAGTTTCATTATATTTTTTTATAACTTTTATTCATATTTTTCATTATTATTAATATTATATATTATTTTATTTAATCATACATGCTTTTTTTTAATTCAGTGTTTTTTTTTTAAATTCCGTTGTGATCTCTGCGTCTGTCCGTCAGGCCTTTCTCTGTAACAGTCATTTTGTGGACGGACGTCTGTATCATCTGCCTTTTACTGAGTCCAGTGTGTCTCTGAACGGAACCCAGAGCAGCAAAACACATCAGAACTACATGCCCTTCAGCCTCCGGTACACACACACACACACACAGAGTCCAGTGTGTCTCTGAACGGATATTTAATATTTAAAACACACCAGAACTACATGCACTCACACACAACACACACATGCACACACGCATACACACAGACTCCTCTCTAACTCACACACACACACACACACACACACACACTCACACACACACACACACACACACCCACACAGACGCTCTCTCTCCTCACACACACACACACAACACACACACACACTCACTCAACAACACACATGCATGCACACGAGTCATACACACAGACTCACACACACACTCACGCCACTCACACACACACACATACACACAAACTTTTCAGTCACACATTCAAGTACATTCATATTAACTGGATAATATTATTGATATTTTAAGAGGAATATAAGGCACTAACGACTAATGAAGCACTCATGAAGTGTTGTTTCGTTTCAGAGAAGACGATCTGAACAGCAGTCACCTGAGTCCTGAGTGAACACAACACACTGTTCAAAGACAAAGAGCAGATGGACGGTAAACAACACACACACACACACACACACACACACACACACACGTGTATACACACACACACACACACACACACACACACACACACGTGTATTGTAATGTATTTGGAAGACTCTGACAGCGATCTCTCAGAGCTGGAGAGACGATCAGAGCGGCTCGTAATGCGTCCACACACTCTCCGACCGACAGCGAGGAAGACGAGGGCGAGGTTCCCGCAGGAGGAATCGCTGGGAGAATCTGGCCACCAGCGGCCCCATCAAACCTCACGGTACGACATCAGGCGGTTCACGCGACTCTGTGCTTCTGTTAGCGCGTCTGACGTCTGTCTGTCTGTCTGTCCATCAGATGTGTGGGAGGGTGAGACGGGAGCAGCAGACGAGCGTCTGAAGATGGAGACACTGTCCAAACCAGAGCACAGAGCAGAGGATCATGGGACGGAAAACCTGCTGCTGCTGCTGCCCAGTTTACCAAACTCTACAGCGCAGCTGCACAAAGGTCTGAACGAGCGAACAAAGTATTCTTCAGTTATCTATAATCATAACTATACTGATGTCTATAATTATAACAGTACAGATAACTATTATTATAATAACATAACAATAACTATAATTATACAGATAATCATAACGATAACGATACCGATAACTATAACAATATACCGATAACTATAATTATAAATATACTGATGTCTATAATTATAACAATACAGATAGCTGTAATGATAACTATTATTATAATAACATAAAAAATAACTATAATTATACAGATATTCATAACGATAACAATAACTATACCGATACATATAACATAGAACCGATAACTATTATTATAAATATACTGATGTCTATAATTATAACAATACAGATAGCTGTAATGATGAACTATTATTATAATAACCATAACAATAACTATAATTATACAGATAATCATAACGATAACAATAACTATACCGATAACTATAACAATATACCGATAACTATAATTATAAATATACTGATGTCTATAATTATAACAATACAGATAGCTGTAATGATAACTATTATTATAATAACATAACAATAACTATAATTATACAGATAATCATAACGATAAACAATATAAACGATAACTATAAACAATATACCATAACTATAATTATAAATATACTGATGTCTATAATTATAACAATACAGATAGCTGTAATGATAACTATTATTATAATTAACATAACAATAACTATAATTATACAGATAATCATAACGATAACAATAAACTATAACCGATAACTATAACAATATAACCGATAACTATAATTATACAAAATATACTGATGTCTATCATTATAACAATACAGATAGCTGTAATGAGTAACTAGTATTATAATAACCATAACAATAACTATAATTATACAGATAATCATAACGATAACGATACCGATACCTATAACAAGCACTACCCAATAACATATTATAAAATACTGATGTCTATAATTATAACAATACAGAAGCTGTAATGATAACTATTAGATTATAATACAACATAAATACCGCGACACCAGCGTGATGACAAGTGTTGAACTATAATTATACAGATAATCAGAACGATAACAATAACTATACCGAGAAATATAAACAGATATACCGATAACGATTATATAAATATACTGGATGTCTCTAATATAATAACACTACAGATAAGCTGTAATGATAACTATTAGTATATAATAACATATGATAACGATAATTATACAGCAAAATACTAACAAAACAATAACTAGACCGATAACTATAACAACATAACCGATAACTATAATTATAAATATACTGATAACTGTAATAATTATAGCTGCAATGATGACGATAACTATAATCTGGTAACAACAATATTTTTGTAAAAATATTTGTAATTATAACTACAATGATAACAAAACTATACTTGAAACTACAATGATAACTATAAATGTAAGTAAACCTAATACCTGAGTAATACTGATATAACTGTAACAATACCGATACCTAACTTTATCAATACTTAATAATTATAATAACTACCAACCCTATATTATTAACTATAATATAACAACAGTAATTATAATTAAAACACTAACTATTATAACTTAATTATAACTATTTGTAACTATAATGATACTAGAACTATGACTAGCTATAAGTGCTACAGTTTAACGTTTGTTCAATTTTAACGTGTGACGCGCAGGAATCCTGAAGAAGAAGCAGCTGTCGCCAATCGCCGAGAGGAACGCCATCAACCGCATCCACAACCAGCTGTCTGGAGACTCCCCCTCCTCACGCGGCCCCTCCTCCAGCGAGGGCCGAGGGGGCGGGGCTAGGCGGGGTCATCTGAACGGGGCGTCGGCAAGCGGACTGATGAAAATGCTCGACAACGACCTCGTCTGAATCTGAGTGAGTGATTCACGTCCACTGATCCGTGCTCTTACTGATGTCACCGTCAAATTAATATAAGAAAATCACAACGTCAATGTTTACAATATTATAATATCTTCACGACTTATAGTTTAGCATGATAGCTCATAATATAGTTACAGTTTATGATGAAATATAAAACTCAAGAGTATTTGATACATATATAGTCAAAAGTTTGGAAACATTACTATTTTTAATGTTTTTTGAAAGAAGTTTCTTCTGCTCATCAGCCTGCATTTATTTGATCAAAAATACACAAAAAAACTGTAATATTTGTGAAATATTATTACAACTTAACATAATAGTTTTTCTATTTGAATATACTTTAAAATCCTGTGATGCACAAGCTGAATTTTCAGCATCATTACTCCAGCCTTCAGTGTCACATGTAACATCCAGTCTATCACATGATCATTTAGAAATCATTCTAATATTCTGATTTATTATGAGTGTTGGAAACAGTTCTGCTGTCTAATATATTTGATGAAGAAAAGGTTAAAAAGGACTGCATTTATTCAAAAAAATAAAATAAAAAAATTCTAATAATATATATTCTAATAATATATTTCTTTTACTATCACTTTTTATCAATTTAACACATCCTTGCTGGATAAAAGTATTGATTTTATTTACAAAAAAAAGAAAAGAAAAAAAATTACTGACCCCAAATTACTGACCAGTAGTGTATATTGTTATTACAAATATTTATATTTTAAAAACATAGCTTCTTTTTTTTTTTTTTACTTTTTATTAATCAAAGCATCCTAAAAAAGTATCACATGTTCTGAAAAAATATTAAGCAGCAGAACTGTTTCCAACTTTGATAATGACTCATCATATTAGAATGATTTCTAAAGGATCATGTGATAATGATCCTAAAAATTCAGCTTTGCATCACAGAAATAAATGATAATTTAAAGTATAATAAATTTAAAAAAATATATATTTTAAATTGTAATAATATATCACAATATTACTGTTTTTTTCTGTATTTTTTATCAAATAAATGCAGGCTTGATGAGCAGAAGAAACTTCTTTCAAAAACATTAAAAATAGTAATGTTGCCAAACTTTTGGTCTGTACTGTGTATATATATCCAGCTTTATAGATATAGAAAGAGCTTGTGCAATTCATATACATTATTTACATTTTGTGATGATAAACAGTCAAGTGTCATGATCCAGATATTGTTTATACACGACAGATGTATGTTTTTTTTGCAGATGCTGATGAGTGACGAGGGAATGAAGAGGCAAAGAACAATCGTCCTGTTTCTGTCCCTCCGTTTGATTTTTCCCACATTTCACGCGACAGTCGATCTGATTCTCCGCGCCAAACGCTGGCGAGAATCGGACGTTTTTTACATTTTTGTTTACATACTTGAAGCGAAGCACTTTTTTATTTCTTTCGTCCTCTTGCCGCATCGAAACCAACACAGACATTTTGTAAATGAGTGAAGAAGTATCAGGGAACTTCCTCCATGAAGCTGAACTACTGCTGCTGCTGTACGAGCGATAACTAAAGGAAGGAATCACCGGACGAACCGCGAGAAGGAACCGACTCCTGATTCAAGCCTTTCACTCGTGTTCACGATGCCTTCTCCACCAGAAGGGCCTTTATTTCGTACCGTTGGAGGAGAGCAACACTTTTGATACTCGCTTTTTTGTAAATTTTTGGGGACATTTTTATACGAACTTTTAAAAAGACTGACGTTTTATAGATTAGCAATGATGTAAATGTGAATTTAAACCTGTGTTGTACAGATCTCTAACACGTCACGCAAAAACCACACTAACCCATGTTTCATCTGGATCACATCTGCATGGTTTATTACGCTTCACTGCGTAGTTTTATCACACGATGTGCTGCTTCAGTCTTCTGAGACTCTCCAGACGGGTCATTTTTGGACTTTTGATAACAAATCATGCTGTACAGTTTTATACATACGGTTCTTCGCTCTGTGCTTTATTATGGAAGCGTGTTTAAGCCATGGGATAAAACATTTAAAATTGGCAACTTTTTATCCTACAATTCAGACTTTTTTTCCCCTCAGAGATATAAACACGCATTTAAAATTCCGAGATGTTAACTTGAAATTTTGAGATTCCTGATTACATTTTAAAAATTTATTCCATATCGGAAACAAAAAAAAAACACAATTGCAAAATATAAAAGAATTCTTAGATAAAAAAAATTCTGAGATTGCAATTTGGAAAAAATTGCAGTTATATTTGATATTTTTTATACTTTTGCAGAAACAAAGACAAAACAGAACTGCGAGAAACAATTCAAGATGTAAACAATTGCAAGATTCAAACTCGCAATTATGAGTTTTATAACTCGAAAAATATAAAAATATAAACTTAAAGTCTGAATTATGAGATTAAAAGTTTCAGTTACATTTTTTTTTTTTAATTCCATGTTGGAAACAAAAGTTAGAAACAAAAAATATTTGTGAGATGTAAACTTAAGTTTAAATTGTGAGAGCATATAAATCAAGAAAAAGTCAGAATTGAGTGATATAAACAATTCAGAGAGAGAGAAATATTATTTGTGAGATGTTAACTTGCAATTTTGAAAAAAAAATATTGAACTGTAAGATTAAAAAGATGGAGTTACTTTAAAAAAATTATACTGTTAAGATACAAAATAACAACAACAAAAAATGAAATTGTGAGAGGTAAACAGAATTCTGAGGGGGAAAAAAGACACAAAATCACAATGAAGAGTTAAAAACTAGCAGTTGTGAAATATAAACTTGAGATATAAAAGTCTGCATTGGGAGACAAACTCACGAGTGGAAGGAAAACAGTCTGAATTGTGAGATGAAAAAGTCGCAATTACATTTTTTTTTCGTGATGGCAACTCTAAAGAATTGTGAGAAAACAATAGTCAAAATTATGAGATGTTTACCTCACTAATTGCGAGTTTAAAATCTGAATTTTTAGGAAAAAAGTCTGAGGTTCCGTTTCTCTGTTTTTCATTTCTGTGGGCAGAAATCTTTGCTCCCTGTACTTCTGTGTGTGACTGAATCGGTTTGGACTGGAAGGGCTTTGTAAAACACACTGACCTGAAAAGTAAATCTGCTGCTTGTTGGTTTTTAGTAACGTCTGGTTGTTTTCTCATCGAGTGTCTGCAGGTGAAGGAGGGTTGTTCTTGGTTTTCCTGCGGCTCCAGTCGCATCATGGACACTCGGCTTCTGCTCAGTCTCTCACACGTTCAGCAGAGATTCTGTCTCTGAGCGTCTGCGGTGAGAAGCGTCTCAAGATGCTTCCTGAATCTCAGACACCGCCTACTGTTTTTCATTCTCCATATTTTCCAAAAAAAACTTTCAACTTTTAACGTTTATCTCAATAAAAAACTTTTGTTTTTTTTATTTCTTAAACTTCTCATTAAAGAAAGACTTTTTTCTTTCTTATCTAAAGTTCTTTTCTCTCATAAATGTTTTTTTAAAAAAGATTTAAATCTGCAGTCCCTATATGAATGAAACACGTGAATGAAATTAAATTATATTGCCGTTTTAATGTGCTTCTAATAACAATAGCCTGTGATTTGTATTTTAAAGACAACCAGTTCGAAGGAACATAGTTTACTTTTTGGGGTTTAAAAAATAATTTCTTGGTATGAAATTTTAATGGTATGACAATTAGAGATTAGACTGACAAAGACATTCAGATGACAATATCCGGTGAAAATTATTATTTGGGTCAAATACTCCCAAGACGTAGGCTATAATCTGTGAGAGTAAAGTACCAATCTCCACAGCGGTGCGGGTGCCTGACTGCCACACACACACACACACACACAAACCACTCACTCCTACTCCTCAAAACATGAGATTCATCCTCGCTGGAGCCATGCCAGAATACAACCCACGCAAGGAAGATAATTGTGCAAATAACTGCAATTCCAGGTTTTCAACAGAGATGGCGACAAAGAGGCAAAACTTACAGACTGCAGCTTTAGGAAGATAATTGTGCAAATAACTGCAATTCCAGGTTTTCAACAGAGATGGCGACAAAGAGGCTTTATAAACATCTCAATTTTTTTCTCTCTTCAAATTTTTTTTTACAATTTTTATCTTCTCTTTAAAACTTAATTTATCTCTTAAACTTTTCACAAAAAAACTTTTTTCTCTTTAAATACTTTCAAAAAAAATTAACAACTTCTATATATATATAAATTTCTCATCAAAAATTAATTTCTTCTCATATTTTTCTCATAAACCTTTTTAACCTTTTTTTTTTTTTCCTCATCACAAAAACTTTTTTTTCCCTCTTTCAAAAAGTTTTTTGATGAGGAAAAAAATTATTTTCAGTTTTAAAAAAAAAAATTCCTCAATCTTCTCTCATCAAAAATAATAAAATAAAATCTCTTCCAAAAACTTTTTTTTCTATTTAAAAAAAATGTAATGTCAACCTTTGTTTGTTTTTTCATCAAAGGGCAACACAAGACAAATGCTAGCTCTCTATTAGCATACAGTACCAGCCGTGGCCACCAGGTGTCGCTATAGCATGACATCTAATGCTTACACTGCTTTATCCCTCAATAACACATTCACATGAAGGTTTTGCACATTGTAATCAAGACAAAATCAGATTGCACCATTAATATAGAAGTCCTTGTCATGTAACAACTGGAGCTGTATAAGAATTTGAATACAGAAAGTTTTTTTTTGACAGTAGTTTTTTTTATTAAAAAAAATCTTTACATTTTTTTGATGACAAAAAAGAGATTTTGATGAGAAAAAGGTTTGTTGAAGAAGATAAAAAATAATTTTTGATAAAATATTGAGAAAAAAGGAGAGAAAAAAGTTTTGTCCCCAGAATGATCTGATTAATCGTGTGTGACACAGACCGTATGAATTCATATTTAAACTGGACAGAAAATACCTTCAGATCTTCGTCTCAAGGGAAACCTTTCGAGGGGATAACGTTAGTCAATTCTTATGTGATTATTTTTGTGTGATGGTTTTAAAGCGCTTGTTTAAACGCACAGTAAGCGAGTTTCGATAAATGCTGCTGATCTTTGAAATCACCAAAATAAACACACCCCTACCCAAAAGAGTCACACCCCTATCTTGATAGCTCCGCCCCCAGATTTACGAACACGCTATTCAACACAGGCACCTCCCCCATCACTACTGGACACGCCCCTTACTGGTGATTGGCTGAAAGCGTGTTTTGGTGCTCGGTCAGATCCACTTTCAGCAGCGTTTCTGATGAACTCGTGAATGTTCAGATGTTGAGGCGTCTGAGATCTTCTGGACCCACTAGCTCCGCCCCTCAACCTCCCAACCAATGAACTGACTTCAGCTGAAAATGACTCCGTTACACTGATCTATATATATATCTATTCTATATTATAGATCAGTGCTCCGTTATCGTCTTGCATTATTGACAAACTCTTCTCCTGTTTGTCTCTGTGAAGCTGCTTTGACACAGTCAGTGTTGTATAAAGCACTATACAAATAAAGGACTGTAACCATGGCGTTTGTAATCAAACTGTAGTTATACAAACGGTAATCAGCCAAAAAATAAATAAACCTGTTACTACAATTTTACTATAGTAAAAATATGGTACATTTTCATAGGGAAAACACTGAAAATGATTCAGATGATCTTACGCATGTTAATTTATTTGAAAAATACAGTTAAAAAGATGAAAGTTGTTTTAATGTTTAAATATTAAGATACTCAATTGCTGCGTTTTAGTACGTGCCATGTAATATTTCAGATATATGTTACCAGAATAAAGTCGTAGCATTGTGAGATGGAAGTCATAAAATATTAAGAATAAAGTCAAAAGTATCGAAATATTTTATCCGAACTATTGTTTAGAACATGGTTTAGAAGAGTCAGATGTTAAAGTTGTGTTTTTAAAGTCAGATGAAAGTTGTTTTATTGTTTAAATATTATTAAAGATACTCAATTGCTGTGTTTTAGTACGTGCCATGTAAAAAAAAATATTTCAGATATACGTTACCAGAATAAAGTATTAAGAATAAAGTCAAAAGTATCGAAATATTAACAAAGTTTAATACTTTATCCGAACTATTGTTAGTTTAGAACATGGTTTAGAAGTACGGCTGATACTTACCTCCCCAAACCACAGAGCAGAAAGATTAATTTCGACTTCTAGTTTTCACTTGAAGAGCAAATAAACCATGAGTGCCATAGATATGAAATATGAAACTCGATTATTGGTTTGTTTGATAATTCACACGCTAAACTTCGAGTCTGATCACGATATTGATTAGTAACATTACTCTTGTTACTCGCATTAAAGTTAAATCAACATAAATCGCTGTCATACTGTTTGTTTTGTAAAAGTCTCAAATCGCCTCAGAAATCTGTCCGTTACTTACAGGCACTGCGCATGCGCGACTGGACATTCATGCGCGCCGAACTAATATTTAAAACAAACTGACATATATAATAATAAAAAAACGACCTATAAATTAAATTAAATCTGACATATCCTTCATATTTCGGAATTAAACGGCTATCGCTGTAAGGTACCTCAGGGATAATAAATCGCATCAGCTCACTAAACCTCTACTTTAAACGACCATTACCAGACGCTATAGGCTGTTTACTCGTTAAAAATCGGAGAAACTGAGTTATAATATAAATATATTCTCAAACTAACTGCGTCATGACTGTTTCAATTCGAATTGTAAATCGCACCACAAACTTAAATTACATGGATATTTATGTTATCAGAAAATGTTCAATGGTAAAAACATTATTATAGGACCTTACTTAAAATTAACAAATACTCCAACTAGCCTGAATGAAATATTAAAACTAGTAAATTGCTTCATTTTATAGTTTCTTTGTAACTCACTTTGCATATATTTACGACAGTAATAACATCAAAGCATGAATTATTACCGGCAAATAACTATTAATTAATATTTCTCAGTACTGTAATAATTACACTGTAACAAGAAAATGAAGTAACAACTCTCACCTCAATCTGTGGGATGATGTTTTGTTCTGATAATTAGTTATGATAATTAAAAATTCTAGTATAGTTTCACATTTTATGATCTTTTTTAATAATATTTAGTTGTAATAATCGGAGTTAATCAGTGCAGTGCGGCAGTGAATTGGTCCAAATGATTTTATTAAAAAATGTCATCTCAGGATAATGTAAACCAGTTTAAACACCATCTAAAAATCAGCGGTTCAGTTCATCTGTAACAAACTCGACTACGAGTAAAACGCTCGGTTCTAGAGGATCCGTGACGAGCAGCGCTGAATATGACACGCGTGATCAGGTTTGTTCAGAGGCAGACAAGCAACATTTGTCCATTTTTTTTTTTTGTTTATATGTAACAAGCTGCTTTCCTTTAGCGTCTCGAGAGGAGCATGCAGGGAATGAGTGTCAGTTCGAGTCCTCCAGGCTGCCGCTCTTTTGGTCAGAATTGTCGCACAGGCGGTCCATGATGCTTTGCAGGCTGGGCTGGACGATGCCCATCAGGGGTCTCTGGGAAGGGTCTCCGTTCCAGCAGGCCTCCATCAGCTGCCAGCACTCCTCGTCAAACGTGGACAAACGCTCCGGCCGCGAGCCTGAAAGCAGCAAACACACGGAGTTTACCCAGAGTTCACAGCGCGGCGTCGACGCCGTCCGACGACTGAGGCTCGTTACCTTTCTTGACGTTGGTCCACAGCTGGTCTTTACTGGAGCATTTCTCAAAGGCTTCTGGGAGTTTGACGGAGCCGGAGCAGAGATACCAGAAGAGGATCCCAAACGCGTACACGTCGACGGAGTTATCGTACTTTCCTGTGCGAAAAAACCCAAGCACACGTACGATCAGAAACTGTAACCACAGTAAGGTTTTTCTAAATAAACTTCATGTTGTTGTTGATTTTTCGTTTTCCGTTGTCAAATATAATAAAATTATAATGATATTTTTAAATTTTTCAATTTCAAAAATTACAATTTTATTGTCCAATATTAAAAATCGCATACTATTTTGTCTAAATAAATTACCATTAAATTAATACTTTAATTGTTAAAATCAATGTTAGATTAAAAAAATTAAAGTTGAGTGTTAGGTTACAGAAAGGTAATCTAAACATATAAAACAGAAGAAATGAGCATGAAATATTATTTATATTATAAATATAGATTATTATTATTTGTTCTTTTAATTGTTTTTATTTAATGAAAATGCTAATAGTTTGGCCAGTGTAAGGAATCGCTCGGAGAGCGTCCGGTTAGTGACCTGTGAAGAGTTCCGGTGCCATGTGGATGGGTGTCCCCACGATACTGCCGGACATCATGGCCTCGGGTTTACAGAAGCCCAGGTCAGTGATCTTCGCCCGGTTCTGTTTGTCCAGCTGCACAGAACAACACAAACACACATTATTATGCGGAATGAAGGGATATGAAGGGTTATACTTAAAAATTAAAAAGTGTTGTGAAGCATTATAAAATAAATGAAAATTAAAAATAAAAATTTATGTTTTACAACTGCTTCTTGTGCACGGTCCCTTGTTTTTTCACAATAGATTGAAATAAATAAATAAAGGGATATGGAGCGCTATGACAGGGTAAGGAAGGGATATAAAGCATTATGAAGCGTTCTGCTATGAAGGGCTATACAGCATTATGGAGCGCTATGAGGGAATGGCAACGGCAAAGTGTTATGGACAGGGAAGCATATTATGAATTTTAAAATAAAAATAAAAATTTATGTAAAAAATGTGCATGGTCCCTTTTCAAAATAAATTTAAATAAATGAAGGGTTATGAAGTGGTATGAATGGTTTATGGGAGAGGAAATATAAGCATTATGAAAACGTTATGAAGTGCTATGAAGGGTTATAAAGATATTATGAACCGCTATGAAGAGCTATAGAGTTGTTGTTATTAAGCATTATGAAGGGCGCTATAAAGGGTTACGAAGCTTTTTGAAGTGCTATGAAGTGTTCATGAAGGTGGTTATGATACACTATGATGCTTTTACGAAGTGTTATGATGCTTATGAAGTGTAATGTTGCGTCTCGTCACTGAGAATCAGATGGTGAGATGCAGTTTCCTCACCAGAACATTGCTTCAGCTTGATGTCGCGATGCAGCAGCGACCCTGACCGTCGCAGGAACCGAATCCCCTCCACCACGTCCATAGCGATCTGAAGACGCTCCTTCAGAGACAGACCGGCCTGAGAGAGACAGACTCGTCCATCACAACAACAGACAGAAACCACAGACAGACACACAGACAGACAGCCGTTGTTGTGATGGTACCTTCAGTCCTGTGTAGAGATCTCTGTGTAATCGATCCATGATCAGCAGAACCGCGATACTGGAGCCGCCGCTGTACGAGTGATCGATAACCGACCCGTGGAGATTCACTAAACGATCGTGTTTAGGCAGAGACCTGATGGACACAGAGATCTTCAATGATTAAACAATAATAAACAAATAGGCAGAGACACTACTGGTATTGTATAATCAATAAAATTAAAAAAAAAACCAAAATAGTACTTATTAATAATACTAGAAATAAAAACAGTAAATTTACAAATAATAACAATTATAATAAAAATAATAAGCACTATCGTTATTTTTATTTAAATAATGAAACAATATATTTTAAAAGATACCGAATGAACTCTTTCAATAAAAAAATAAAAATAATATAATTACATATAACAGTATTATTGTAATCATTTTTAAACAATAAATGTAATTAAAACACTAAACTCCAGTGGTGTTACCGTGTGTAGTGGAACTCCAGCGCGAGGTCGTTCCAGTGCTTGTCGTCCGGAGGAACGACTGACTTCAGGGCACACGGGTGACGTCCACCCCAGCTATCACACAGATACACCACACCGTACTGACCCCGGCCCAGCTCACGGCCCATCTTCGGCTTTCCTGAGGACACACACACACACAGAGACTCACACAGAGATCTCACACACACACACACCGTGTGATCCTTGGGTGTGTCTCACCGTGCAGCAGTATGTCTCGCAGCGATCGGCTCTCCAGTGACAGGCGGGCGAGTCGAGGGGCGTGATCCTTCCTGACCCGCAACCACAGGTCTTCAGTTCGCTCCAGACGCCCCGTGTGACCCTCCTCCAGCTGCACACACACACACACACACACACATCGGTACAGGACTTTCATCATGGTGACAACACCAATGACTCTCAACAGAACAGATAAAACTAATATACTACAGAAAAATTACCAAAAATTACAGTAAAATATTAAAATACATTTAACATTACTGGAATATTAAACATAATGGAGGTATTAAAATCCGACTTCTTATAATAAAATACAAAAAACATACTACATAAATACATATAAATTATAAAATACATAATATAATAACAAATAAAAATATACTATGTAGTAATGAATTATGTAATGTAAAATATTATATTTTAAAATATAACATTTCCTAACAACATATTAAATATTAAAACATAATTGGCAATATTACATGTGAATAATATGTATAATAAAATAATGAAAATCAGAAAAGAGATTTATTATGAATAAATGTAATAAAATATAACAGATGTAAAAATTATGATACTAAAATTCATGATTTACTGGCTGGTATTAAAAAATACATATACACACGTATATATTTTTAACATTAAATATAAAAAAATTAAAAAAGAAGTAAATTAATACTTTAATGAACTCTAAACAAATTAAATTAAAATTACAACTAATAAAAATAATAAATCTTGTTTTATTACAATTAAATCATATTTTAACTTATTACAGAAATGTAAGTGAAAACAGTGGCTTGTGGCCATCGAGTATTCAACACCACGAACACTTTCAGAGCTTGCAGTCCTTTATTCGTTCTATATTTAACTGTTTATTTTAAACAAATGAGAAAGAATGAAGTGAGGAGAGTCTGGTGAAGGCACTGACCTGTCGGGAGCGAGGCGGCGAAGGCCTCGTGGGAGCTGTTGAGTCTGGTCCTGAACTGAGAGAGCAGATGCTCTTGGCCAGTTTTTGGCGGCGCTCAGGGCTCTCGATGGCGTCCCTGCGCGACCTTGCGCTTCCACTCGGGCGTGACGGACGGAGGATTGACCCACGTGATGCGGTGGATGATCTGAGGAGACACGAGCGTCAGCCGCCGCACCAGACACGCCAGCGCGCAGGGCATTATGGGTAACTCACCTGTTTGATCTGCTCCCAGAAGAGCCTGGTGACGGAGGAGCCCGAGTGGAAGGTCACCTCCACGTGATACGCAGCGTTCAGGATCTGAGCGAACAGCAGAGACTCACTACACACTGAGAACACCAGCGTCTGAGGCTGCAGTGTTTCTTATCACCAGAAAGTGTGTGAAACATCGCTTCATTCTATTTATAATTATATTTCATTACAAAATTACAAATAATTAAATACATTTACAAAATATGACAATTAAATATTACAGTACCCTACTATACTACTACTATATTAAAATTAATTCAATGTTAATGAATCTAAATTTTTACTGTATATTACTAAATATATACATAATTCTAAAATTGTCTTTTTAATTAAATATAACTTTAATAACAGTATACTACTTAACATACTGTATATTATATTTTTATATGAAATTAACATATTAAAGAATACAAATGCTTACTGTGTGTGTATATATATATATATATATAAATTGTATTAAATTAAAATTCAATATATATTACTTAACATACTGTATATGTATATATGAAATTAATTAATATACCATGTTAATGAATATAAATGTTCACTGTATATTACTTAGATATTACACATAGAAAAATTCTAAAGTTAAAATCATTTTAATTTTAATTATTACCAAATATTATTTTTCTTTAATTACTGTATATTACTAAAGTATGAAATATTAACAAATATGAATTATATATATCTTATATATTATATATATATTATATATATATATATATATTATATTATATATATATATATATATATATTAAATTTAATAAAAATTAATCAAATAATGTTGATTAACATATTACAATTAAGTATTAAACATTAAACGTGTGTTTTAGTGTGTGTGTGTGTGTATATGAGTGTGTGTCTGTGTGTGTGTGTGTATGTGTATATGTGTGTGTGTGTGTGTATGTGTATGTGTATATGAGTGTGTGTGTGAGTGTGCGTATATGTGTGTGTGTGTGTGTGTGTGATTGTGCGTAGTGAGTGTGTGTGTGTGTGTATATGATTTGTGTGTGTATGTATGTGTGTGTGTATATGTGTGTATGTGTGTGTGTGTGTGTATATGTGTGTATGTGTGTGTGTGTGTGTGTGTGTGTGTGTGTGTGTGTGTGTATGTGTATGTGTATGTGTGTGTGTGTGTGTGTGTGTGTGTGTGTGTGTGTGTGTATGTGTATCAAAAGCTTTTTTTTTCTGATATTGTGTATTGTGTGTGTGTGTATATGAGTGTGTGTGTGTGTGTATATGAGTGTGTGTGTGTGTGTCACCTGTTTGAGGTGGTTGGAGGTGACGTTGCTGCAGGACTCAGGTGTGCTCTTCTCCAGGCTGCCCAGGCATCTCTCCAGTGTCCCCACGAAGCTCTCTCTCAGGTAGTCCACAGAGCTGGTCAGTTTATTAGCCACGGCCTGATTGAGTCGCACCACGATCAGATCCTGGATCTGACTGATGCACATCTTAATGTCCTTCGAGCTCACCGGCTCGCCGTTAGACAATATGATGATGTCTGAACACACGCACACACACACACACACAGACTGATGTCAGCTACACAAACACTGACCGCTCTATATTACCAGGACAGGCCGCTCGTTAACACTAATGAATTCCCTCTGACACACAATAATAGAGCAACTATCAGTGGACTTCCCCTCACACACACACACACACACACACACACACATTCACACACCACAGCAGATCTTCCCCTCACACACACACACACACACACACACACACACATTCACGTTTGACCACAGCAGATCCACACACACACACACACGCTAGTAAAGGGGAAGTTAACATGCTGTAAACTGCTCTTCGTGTGTGTCTCTTTAAATGCAAATGAGCTTCTGCTCCCAGCCCCCTTTCCAGAAGAGGGCGGGGCCTTTACAGCTCCTGCCTCGGTTTCTATGGCAACAACAAACAATGAACTGAACTCTTATTTTGCCCATTAAAGCATGAACTAACGATGTAAACAAAAACCTTCATGAAATCTACATGACTTCTGTGCTAACTAAAAAATAAAAAATAACCCAAATAATATAACTGGAAAAAAACAAGACTACAATAAACACACCTCCAAAACTGACTAACATATAATAGAAATGCTCAATAAAATGAACTGAAAGTTAATTTTAGTTTTAGACAAAAAATAAGCTAAATTAATGATGTCATTTTTTTGACATTAATTCAAATTTATTAAAAAAAAACTGAAATAAAAGCTAAATTAACGATGTAAAATTTTAAATGTAATTTTGTTTTTCTAATGAAAAAAATTACTCTAAAAATAACGACAGAATGAAAACTAATCAAAAATAAACTATATAGACACAATAAAATGAACAAAAATAGAAATAAGATTAACATTTTTTTTTAGTTTTTATGATTTGCTAATGAAAACTAATCCAAACTAAACTAAAGCGAAACTGTACACTAGACATAAACTGTGTTATGAGAAGTGTGACCGGCGCAGCGTTGACCTCTGACCTGTGAACTGCAGGTTAGCGGCGTCCTCCAGCAGCTGCTCCTTCATGCAGCTCAGCGTCTCCACGATCATGTCCTTCATCTCCTCCTGCTTGCGGTTAGCGATGGCCATCAGGGAGCTGAAGAGTTCTCCCTCCTTCTCGCGCGTGTACTCCAGCCTCCGCGGCGTGATCTGAAGATCCCTCTGCATGTCGAACGCCTGACACAACGATTACACACTCCTTACTCAACGTTTTAGCTTATTAAACACACAACTGGTTCATGGTAGTTGCATTCATTCATGTTAAAAGTTCTTGATTTTAATGTTTTAGAAAGGACAATGAATGGTAGCGAAATGCTAGTCACTTGCTTATCATGCTAACGACATGCTAGCCACTTGATAATAATGCTGGCGACATGCTAGTCACTTGCTAATCATGCTAGCAAAATGCTAGTCACTTGATAATCATGTTAGCAACATGGTAGTCACTTGTTAGTCATGCTAGTCATGCTAGCAACATGCTAGTCACTTGCTAGTCATGCTAGCAACATGCTAGTCATGCTAGCAACATGCTAGTCACTTGCAAATGCTAACAACTTGCTAGTTACATGCTAATCATGCTAGCGACATGCTAGTAACTTGCTAGTCATGCTAACAACATGCTAGTCACTTGCTAATCATGTTAGCAACATGCTAGTCACTTGCTAATCATTCCTAACAATGCTTGTTAAGGCTGAAACATGCTAGTCACATGCTAGTCATGCTAGCAACATGCTAGTCACTTGCAAATGCTATAAAATTTTTATTTTTATGTGCTAATCGTGCTAGCGACATGCTAGTAACTTGCTAGTCATGCTAACAATGTTGGCTAGTCTGTTGGTAATTTGATTGTGTTAGCAACATGCTAGTCACTTGCTAATCATTCTAACAACATGGTAGTCACTTGTTAGTCATGCTAGCAACATGCTAGTCACTTGTTTAAGTAATGCAACATGCTAGTCACTTGCTAATCAGTAACACATGCTAGTCACTTGCTAGTCATGCTAACAACATGCTAGTCACTTGCTAATCATGTTAGCAACATGCTAGTCACTTGCTTATGTTAGCAACATGCTAGTCACTTGCTAATCATTCTAACAACATGGTAGTCACTTGTTAGTCATGCTAGCAACATGCTAGTCACTTGTTAGTCATGCTAGCAACATGCTAGTCACTTGCTAATCATGCTAACAACATGCTAGTCACTTGCTAATCATGCTAGCAAAATGCTAGTAACTTGCTAATCATTCTAACAACATGCAAGTTACTTGCAACATGCATATCATGCTAGTAACATGCTAATCAAACCAACAATATGTTAGTAACAGTGTTATTATGATGATAATAATGCTAATAATGATGGTAATATTTTTTGAAAAATTTTATAATCTAATTTTTAATATTTATTTTTTTTCTTAATGCTTTTAAATTTGATTTTAGGTTTTATAATGGGCTTTCTCAGCTTGTCTGGACAAACTCTTATCTAGCTGTAAAATATTAGCAGAATGAAGAACATGTAGTACTAGTTTAACTAAAACAGGGGGAAAAGGCTTTACGTGAACTTTAACAAAAATAAAAAAAAAATAGAAAAAATATTTTATTTCAGCTAGTTGCTGCTTATTTTATTTCTATATTTATCTTATATTTATTATTTTAGTTTATTTAAAAAAAAATATTTTTGCTTTATTTGGTTTTATTTTTATAATATAGAAAATTATAATTTTATTTGTTTAGTTTAACTGTTAATTTTGATTTTTTTTTTTTTTTTTTTTTTATTTTCTTTTATAATATTTAATTTAGATCAAAAGCTGCATCTGTAACTGCAACGAAGAAAAACAATGAAATTTAACCCTTTGTTTTTATTTATTTGTGGTATTTCCCACATAAATTAAAAGACATTAACAGATGTGTTTTATGCGCAAGTAGCGAGACATTTTTCAGAACATTTCCAAAACCAGTAACAACTACATTAGTGCTCAAAAGTTTGGAATAATTAAGATGTTTTAATGTTTCTGAAAGAAGTCTCTTCTGCTCACCAAGGCTGTGTTTATTTGACACAGTAAATTAAGATTTTTTTATGTATGTGTAGTTTTTTTGTAATTTTAAAATGCTGTATTATTTTTTATTTATTTGTCTTCTGCTCACCAAGGCTGTGTTTATTTGACACTGTATTTTCCAAGCATCCTTTACTCTCCATTCTTCAGTTGTCACCTGAGAGTGTCACATGATCTTCAGAAATCATTCTAATATGATGATTTGCTGCTCAAGAAACATTTCTGATTATTATCAATGCTGATTTTTTACAAAAAGATTAAAACGAATGTGTTCTTTTATTATTGCTTGGACAAAATGCTGCACGTTTCTCTTTTAACACTATATTTATTTTATTATTTTGGAATTTGATTTTTTTTGTTTTTTGTTGTTTTTTATTGATTGTTTTTTACTCATTTGTGAGTCGCTTTGGATAAAAGCATATAAAAGCATCTGCTAAATGACAAAATTGAAATAATGTAAATGTATATTTCATACTGGAGCTTAAGCGTTTCCTTGGTTACCGCTGTAAACAAAGCACTTATAAACACTGCAGCAGGTGGAGCTTAAAGCGTTTCCTAATGTATATTTCATGCGGTTCCTTGGTTACCGCTGTAAACAAAGCAGCGCTGCACTTATAAACATTAATATGCTTCATACAGAGGCAAGATGAAAAGAAACAATACCATCTAAACTTTTCTAAAGACAGTAAGTTCCCCTCAGACATACATTCATATAAACTCCTGCCTTTAATTGAATCGTGATTTGTTTAGCATCTCAACAGATTTAAATCGTCACATATTTGAATCAATTTTCAACTGACTCGCGTTCATCGTTATATCCTTATGGAAAACAGTAATATTTTAGTGGAAACTGTGATGCAGGATTCACAGCGTTGATTAGAAGCAGAGCTCTTGTGTGAAGCAGGATGTGTTGTGCTGTGGTCACCTGGTTGATGAAGAGGTCGAGGCAGCGGCAGTGGACGGTGTTCAGCAGCGAGGCGGCCTCCACCTGTTGGTTCTGCAGCAGCTGTCGGGTGAAGGGCACCAGCAGGCGCTGCAGCCGCTCCAGACTCTCTCCCACAACACTCTGCATCTTGCCGGGCGTCTGTGCCGGAGCCCCGCAGGCACAGTTTCCCGCCGCTCCGGCCACGAGCTCCAGGGACAGCAGCTGCCTGTGGAGGGCCCCGGGGTCTGAGGGGCCGCCGGGGGTCCGGATGAAGCAGACGGGGAACGGCAGCACCTCCCGCACCTTCTGCAGGTCGCTCACCTGCTCCTCACTCAGCACGTCCTTACTGACGGCGTAGAGGATGATGGGAAGGATGCTGCGCTTGCAGTCCTCCAGAGCCTCCTCCACCGGCTGCACGCCGCGGCACGGGACGACCATGATCTTCACCTCCTGAACACAACACGCCATCAGCTCGTTAAAATTATGTCACATGTCGATGCATGATTGAAATACATATCACGGGACGACCATGATCTGAATATATTTGTATGTCACATGTCGATGCATGATTGAAATACATATTAATATATTCAAATCTTTATTTATGCATATTTCTACACTTCACTTTTCTGTCATAATTGAATAAAATTATACTCATCAACTAAAATTAGTGTAAAATTTACTAAAATATGAATATGAATATGAATATATCCCTTATGTCAAAACAAAACTAAATTAAACATTGAATAACAAAACATTAAATTGAATAATTAAAATGTTATTTCAGGAGATGAGACTTTCACATCAAAAACATTTTTAACATGTTTTTATTTTGATACGTGAAGTAATAGAAATTAAATTTCAAAAATTGATTAATAAATAGTTAATCAAATTTCAATATTTGGTCAATTAAATTTAATAAATTAAATTTTAATATTTGCTCAATAAATGGCTAATTACATTTTAATATTTGATCAATTAAATTTGGTCAAAATCTTTGTAAATTAAGACAATTTGTCAACTAAAATTAGTGTAAGTGTTTGCCTAAAGTTAATGAATATGATATGACAAAAGATATTTTAACATGTTTTTTGTTTTGACACATGGATAAAAAAAAATATATATATGATATGACAAAAGATATTTTAACATGTTTTTAAATTATATTAACATACATATAAAAAAAATATATATACAATATGTTTGAATGTTTAGTCAATTAAACGGTCAATATGACACAGATTAAAACAATGTATGTTGATGAATGAATGGCATGAAAAATATTCGCAAAAGAAAAAATATCCTTTCAATTACGACAAAAAAAAAGTATGATTAAAACAAAAAGCAGTGTAAAATTTTGCAACAATAAATAAATTAAATTGCATTAAAACAGAAAAAAGTACTTTATGTGTCTTAGTTTTTAAACCAGTTAATATCCACGGTCACTTTTGTTTACTGGATAAAGATTTTAACAATTATTTTTGCAGAGATTTATTAATATGCCATTGCATATTAGAAAGCAATATATTAATTACAGACATTTGTGATTTATTTTGGCTTAGGCCTGAAGCGTGGGAGCCCTGAGCGCAGTGTGAAATCAGGCTTGTGTAGGTGAGAAGTGTTTCTTCTGATAAAGCAGTGTGTTCCTCTGGGAACCCGTTCAAGAAATATTAGACATGGCTGGTCGAAGTTCGACTGTGATTAATCCAAAGCGGGTGCGTCAGAGCGAGAATAAAGAGCGCTAGCACACGAACACAATAGAGTCAGTCAGCGCCGTCTCTGACACAACAGCCATAGAGCGCTCGAGTCTCTCTGGAACAAAGATGGCCTGCAAACACAGCCGCCGGAGCCCATCAGACCTGAGCCCAACAAAGATCCGATTCAAACACCTCTAACATGACAACCGCGCATGTGTGTGTGTGTGTGTGCTTCAGCAGGAATTTCACTGCCCACCGTCAGAGTACGCTCGGGCCCGCACTCATTAACGTCTCTGTGTTAACGTGTGTGCGCGGATCCAAAACAGACGGGGTTCATTTGAGAGCAGACGTGATTCTAGCAGATGTATGTGACGGCAAACCTTTAAACTGCAAGAGAGAATCATGCAGAAAAACCTGACTGAGACAAACACACTGTTTGAGTCTGATCTGAGACCTTCATCAGAGTCTGATTCAAGACAGATCTGAAACCAGTCTGAGTTTCTGAGTCTTTCTTAAGACTTTTTTTTAGTCTGTTTCAGGACTTATGCTAAATTGGTTAGAGTCTGATTTGAGGCTGATCTGACTTAGACTTAAGTGATCCGAGTCTGTTTTGCAACCAATTCCAGACCTTAATAAGTCTGATGCAAAACTGGTCTGACTCTGATGTAAGACACATTTGGGGTTGAGTCTGATTCAACACAGATCTGAAACCAACTGGAGTCTGATATCCCACTGATCTGAGTCTGATTTGACTGATCTGTAATTGATCAGAGTTTGACATCAGACTTATCTAAGTGTTTTAGACCTGTTGGAGTCTGATTTGGAACTGATCTCAGATCTGATTTGACTTGAACGACATCTGACCTGCATCAGAGTCTGATTGGGAACTGATCCAAAACGGAGTCTGATGTGTGACCAATCACAGACCTTAATGAGTCTGATGGTATTTGACTCTGATTTGAGTCCCATCTGAGGTCGAGTCTGATTCAAGATAGATCTGAAACCAATCTGAGTCGGAAAGTCTGATCTCACACTGATCTAATTCTGATCTGACACTAATCTTAGACAAACTGAAGCCTGATCGAACACGGAGTCTGATCTGAAACTGATGTGACTTTGACCAAAGTGACCCGAGTCTGATTTGCCTCCGATCTAAGACCTAATAAGTGACTCCGATTTGAAACTGATTCAAGAGTTTAGTTTGACTTATTTGTAGTGTTTTTTATGGTTTTTTTGTATGATTTTGTCTATGACTGAGTCTGTTGTTATAATGATGTAAAGATGTTGAAAGTTCTTTTGTTTTTTTTTTGAGTAGACTAATCAGAATCAGAGTCTGTTTTGAGTCTGATCTAAGAGATCTGAACCGGTCCAAACACTGAGCCCAATTCAAACTCTTTTCAGTCATGAAAACAAACAAACTAATGAAAGAAAGGAATCCAGCCGTGACTGAATCCACCAAGTATTTATAGGAGGCTCCCGGGATACAGTTTTCCCGTCGCCATGGAGACACACACATCATCATAGCAGCAACCAGTGCCCTTATTTTTCACTGGTGGTCATGTGAAGTGCACCAGACCCAAGAGCAGGGTTACATAAACACCAGGAAAGGAGAGAAGAGAAACTGATTGATGCAAAAACTCATCTCACAGAAACAAATCACATTTGTTTTTGTTTTTGTTTTTGAGAAAACGACGCGAGCCCTGCCGCTCCTGACCTGCAGCAGTGCGTGATGGAGCGTGATCTCTCCACTTCGGCCCATCCTCACCAGAGCCGCTGCCTGCAAGCAGGTCCTCCACACTCCCTGGATTTCCAGGTCCTCGCATGGCACCGTGTCCCCAGCGTCCACAAAGTGCGCCGCCAGCATATGATGCACCAGTCTCGTACTGTGCTCCCCCGGCAGCGCCAGGCTCAACCCGCGTCTGACGGCCGTGTGTTGTGAATCACAGCTTCCTCCTTCTGCAGGCCCCGCCCTCCGGCCCACAGGCCCCGCCCACCTCTGAGCCCAGGGGGAGGAGCTTCTCTCCCAGCAGGCAATTGAGCAGCTGGTATCGGGCCGAACAGTCCTGGCCCAGGATGAGGATGTAGGGGGCTCTACCGACCACATTCTGCAGATAGTCCTCCTCGTGACGCGGGAGCGAGATGCAGCTGAGCTGATCTGAGACACAGAGAGAAACAAAGAGACTGATGTTTAACATACATCACACCAGTCAAAATATCGGCACATTTTAGCTTGGACTGGGCTTGAAAACACAATGTAAAATTGCAATATTTTTCAGCCTTTTACAATACTTTATATAAATCTGGATATTTATGTATTTTTTTTCTGAACATAGGTTTAAAATTGTATATTGTTCCCTCCATTTCAACCAAACAGTTATTTTAAAAACAATAGGTTTAATATTGTATATTGTTTAGTTTTTTTATAATAATGGGTTGTTTTAAAAAATGTTTTTTATTATATTAGTGAAAGGATGGTTTGAATTTGAACATTTATATTCATATGCATCAATATAGCATCTGACAGCAATATTTACCTATTTTTAACAAAACATTTTGACTTTTTTTTTCTTCATATTTTATTTAGTAGATTTAACATAAATTTTAATATTTTTGTATTTTCTCCAGAAATAGGCTTAAATTGTCATTTTTTCCCCACTACATTTTAACCAATTAGTAATTTTAAAAGATTTTAAATCATTAAAGAATGTGTAAAATACAGGAAAAAAATGTTTTTTAAACAATCAAGGCAAGCTTTCATACAGTTTTTTATTAAATGAATGAAAGGAAAAATCATGTCTGAACATATTTCACGGGAAAATGTAGCTATTTATATTTTTAACAAAAATCTTTTCTTATATTTTATTTAGCAGATTTTCCAATAAAACTGAAAACCCACCAGTTTGGTCAAAAAAAAAACGAAAAAACTAAAACAGTTTAATTCATTAAAATGCCACACAGACTTACATAAATATTTTAGAGTTATAATGCAAATGAATTGATTAGTTGAATTAAAGTTATAAATTGATTTGATTAAATGGATTGAATTTAACTTACTAACCTGTTTTTGATATTAAAGTTTAAATCATTAAAAAAAAACTCTCTTTATGAAACTTAATGAACAAATAAAAAGCTCATCAAACACCAAATCAGGGTTATTATACTTTACTAAAACTATTAAAAATAATCTTTACTTGAATTAAAATAAACGTTAACTAAAATAAAATCAAATGTAAAAAAGATTATTATTATACTTTTCTGGGTTATTATACTTTACTGTTTTTTCTTTTAAACAAATACAGCCTAAATGTAAAAATTTATTTTTTTTTTTTATTTAGATTGTTTACAGTTAATGAATTTCTATTTTTAATTAATACAGAATTTGTAGAATAATTATTTTTTTTTTTAATTACAAAAAAATAAATAAAACTAACAAACAAAACAAAATTACTAAAAATATAAATATTTAATAAAAACTATAATAGTATAGTATAATACTGCACCATGTATATATCAGGGATATTGAATGCATCCCTGTCTGACGCTGAACAAAGCCGAACTGAAGTAAGAGAGAGTGCTGTGCTGGAGAAAGCAGGCCCAGAAAAACAAGCGCTGCAGCAGTGTTGAGTTAGCTGTGTGTCCTGAGGCCTGCATCTCATGACCGTCTCTGAGCCGCTCACAGAGCCGCCAGTCATTCAGGTTATTATTAGGAAGTGCTCATAATCCCAGCGCTGCTGAGTCACTGCCTTATACAACAGCCGCGCTCACCGCATAATCTGTGCCGCACGCTAACAAACCACAATCATGATTCATGCTGCGCCAGAGAACTCACTAACAACCGTCTGAGTGCAGGGAATCATCTCTAAGACGCTTGAGCACAGCTGTCAGGATAAAAAAAAAAAGGTGCTAAAAATTCAAAGGTGCTAATTCACAATTAAACGGTTAGTGCAAAAAAAAAAATGTTTTTAAATCTGGGGATCATTTTGAGGTAAGCAACTATAGACCTATCAGCTTATTGCCAGTAGTCTCAAAGGTTGCAGAAAAGGTAGTTCTAGAACAACTGATATCTTATCTTAATACAGCTAAGGCTAGTTTACACTGTATGCAATTTGGTTTTAGAGTAAATCATGCTACTGAAACAGCTTCTTTACATTTAACAGAGCAGATAAAATCTAAACTTGACAAAGGTGGAACAGTTGGTGCTATATTTTTAGATTTGCGCAAAGCCTTCAACACGATTAATCACAACGTTATTCTCTTAATGAACTAAGATCCAATTTTAATCTGGGGCTTTAGCATGGATCTCCTCATATTTATCAAATAGACAGCAATGTGTAAAAATTAAAGGGGTTCACTCCAATAACCTAAACTGGACAATAGGCGTACCCCAAGGATCAATACTAGGCCCTTTATGGTTTCGTTTATTATTAATGATCTCCCACAGCAGTGTGAAGGTAGGCGTACCCCAAGGATCAATACTAGGCCCTTTATGGTTTCGTTTATTATTAATGATCTCCCACAGCAGAGAAACAGTTAGCAGCTGAAAAGCTAAATGTTGCTATGGAAAGTATTACTCAGTGGTTAGAGCAATCGTGTCTTACCCTGAACACTGGCAAAACAAAAGGGATGTTTTTTTCTAAAATGAATGTGTTCTTCCAGTGCAGATATTTTTATAAACGGTGAAAAGATCGAAATTGTTACTGAGTATAATTATCTTGGTTTAACGCTGGATCCAAATCTTAGTTTAAAAAAAAAAACATTTAAAGAAATTGGTGAGGACTATAAAATATAACTTGATACATTTCAGACAAATTAGACCGTGTCTACTCACTGATGTAGCTAAGACTTTTATACATGCTACAATCTTTTCTCATCTGTCATACTGTCTGACATTTTGTTAGGGGCCAGCAGAATAAACTGTTATTAAAACGCCCCGTTAAAATCTCTTTTAATAAGCGACTTTAAAAACCTACCAATGTCCACGACTGTAGAGTATTTTGAAGAAATAACATTTTTTGAGCTTTGATAATTTTACACTTATACACACACACGCATACACACATACATACACACATAATTTTTTACATGGTTTGGCCCCGTCTGATTTTGTGTGTTTTCGCTCTACAGTCTCTAGATCATCATCTACTAGTGACTGTGTTGTTCCTTTTCGTCATTCTGTCTTGGGGTTATCATCTTTCTCAGTGAAAGCTGTTATTCACTGGAACACTCTACCAGAAGACATCACAGCTATTGACATATTTAAATTAAAACTAAAATCTTATTTAAAACCATCTAGCCATTGGCTAAATTCGGTACAATGCATGAAATGGAAATATTTATGTTTAAATTGCACATGGTCACTTTTCAAATTTTTTTTAATAATAATAATAATAATGTATATGTATATATGTGTAAGGTTGCTAATTTGCAACTAAACAACTAGCATCGAAATTGAGCAAAAATAAATAAAATTATAGGATTATTTTGTAGCATTTTTGCAGTTAAATGATTAGCAATGAAATTACGCAAAAAATATTTTAGACACACACACACACACACACAAATGTTTTATAGCATTTAAAGTTGATAATTTGTAATTTAAAAAACAGAAATGCGCAATATGTATGAAAAATTATATATATAACTGTATTGATTTTTATGTTTGATAAATCATTGTTTGTGTTTATATGGGTTTTTAAAGTTGCTAACTCATAGTTAGGGTTGCTTATGGGTAGTTTAAATTTGGTTATTTTTTAAGAATCTTTTAAAAATGTTTTGTTTTTTGAAGTTTTTTAGCAGATTTTTTGTGTTTTTGTTAGTCTATTTGCAGATAAATCTTTAGCAAAGGAAAAATTTTGTTAGTCTATATTTATATATATATAATATATATATATATATATATATAGTATATACATATACATATATATATATATACACATCTATATATAAATATACACTGTATATATGTTGTAGCATTCATGATTAGTAACAGAATTGTGCAAAAAATAAATGCAATTTTCTATATAGCTTCAGAGCTGTGCACTCAGAGTGAACTAGCAGACGCCGCAGGAACGCTGTTGTGTTTCCAGCATCAAAGACTTAAAGACATTGTTTACAGCAGATTGAAGCAGAGATGAAGCGCATGAGTGCAGATTGTGATCATGAGCGTCTGCACCGCAGCTCCTGCAGGACGTGTGTTTACATGCGGCTCATGAGGGCGTGGCCAGAGCTGCCGTGATTGGTCAAAACGAGCCCGAGCGCGAGACGAGCTCCGACAGGCCTGAGGACCGGGACGCGCTTCAGTATAAATCACAGTCCACAGAAACATGTGGGCTCCAGGGAATGCACAGGGGTCATGTGAGACGGGTCAAAGGTCGCGGTGTGAGACGTCAGCAAGTCTGAGATGACACTGAGCACTGCTTCAGTCGCTTCTCTGTGGCTGATTAAAGCACACTCAATTATTTTGTTTGGGAAACAGAGGAGGATTGTTTCGTAAGAGGCAAACTCCTTTGTTACAGGAAAGAGGACAACAACCGCACCTACACACACTCACACACACACACACACACTCTCTCACACACACACCTACACATCATCAAAGTAACTAGACCGCACACAATCCTGCTCATATTTCTAACACTAACTCATGACACAGACTCCACATTACACTGATGAGAAGTTTAGGAAAATGTGTTTAAATGCCATGAAAATAATATCATAACAAAAAAGTCAAATATAATTTGTGTGTGTGTGTGTGTGTGAGTGTGTGTGTGTGTGTGTGTGAGAGAGAGAGAGAGTTACAGTGTAAGAGTGAGTGTGTGAGAGAGTGTGCGTGTATGTGTGTGTGTGTGAGAGAGAGAGAGAGAGAGAGAGAGAGAAAGTGTGAGTAAGAGTGTGTGTGTGTGTGTGTGAGAGAGAGAGAGAGAAAGTAAGAGTGTGTGTGTGTGTGTGTGTGTGTGTGTGTGTCAGTGTCCTCATTGAAGTACTGTGGAGTGTTTAGTTCTGGGTTCAGTTGAATGTGACTCTGTTCACGGCTGTTAAGCTGCTTATTTCTGCACTAAATCCTGTTTGAGACATTTTCTGCTGTAAACGCTAAACCTGAGAAACACACACACACACACACACACACACACTGTCATCAGGAATCAGCATCACTGATAACTAACAACACATTCACAGACACAAGCCGATAACCAATATCTCGAACCGATATTCACTCTCTTACATGGTTCATCACTCATCTGATAACAGATCTACTGATTATTGACTCTATTTGTATTTTAAAAATAAAGCCCAGACACAATATTTAAGTAACTTAATGAATCACTATATTAAAAACTTTATAAATATCAGTATGTTGTTGTTATTTACTAAAACGTAATGTTTTTTTTTTTTTTTTTTGCCTTTTTAACCGAAATAAAGCTGAAACAAAACTTGGAATAAAAATTTATATATTTATTTATATATATATATATATATATATATATAGATATATATCTATATATATATTATATATATTGTTTTTTTTTTTTTTTAAATGTTGTTGCCTTCACAACTTACTGGAAAAAACTGATTTGTGAAGGCGAAGTACTAAATTCACCAAAACTAGATCTGAAATAAAAATATGTTTGTAAGCTTGATGGAAATATTTATTTAAAATAAATTATAGAAGAGAAAATGCAAAGACTTTTAACAAATATTTAATCAAAAGAAGTACTAAAAAAAGCTCATATTTCAAAATAGTACTACAAATAGTAAAATAGTATATAAAAAGTACTTTAATAATAATGTTTAGAAATGTGACGCTTAATAAATAGAGAGAAACATTAGGGAGGTAATGTTATATATCGGTCATATTTAACTAAATATATCTGAATATACAGCAACAAAAAAAAAAAAAAATGTAAATCCCGAAATGCATAAATAATGATTATACATATTATGCTTTTATAATTGTAGTCACTTATTATTGTCTATTATTTATTATTAATTTTAACTATTATTTTACAACTAATTATAGTTTTAAAATCTTATTTATTGGTAATGTTTATGTTTTACGGATTAGTTTATATTTCCAGGTTTAACTGTACACACCCTGGCGGATGGATACACCGCACTCACCGGAGTCCAGAGCTGAAGTGCTGCTGCACGCGTTACTGTGGTTCTGTCGGATCTCTCGGAAGAAGCTGACGGTCTCCTTCAGGTTCTTCTTCAGGAACACGTTGTGTTTGTTGTAGTGGCTGAAGGCTCGGGTCAGATCTCTGACCAGCGGGCTGTTCTTCTGCGGGTTCTCCATCCTGACCCGGAGCGAGTCCGCGTCACATATCCATCCGAACTCCCGCCGTTTCTGCAGAGGCCCGATCACTGCAGGATGGACCGAGCCGAGCCGACACAACAACAACAACAACCAGCGGTGTGTGTGTGTGTCAGTGCATCAACACACACACACACACACCAGCGGTTTGTTTGTGTGTCACACACACACACACTCCCTCTCACACACGCGACAGCCGCCTCCCGTTAACCGGGCCGATATCGGCGCTCGGGAGGCTCGACGGACGCGGTTCGGATCGGTAGCACACACTCGGGCGGACTGGAGGCCGAACCGGGTCGCTGGTCGCGCTTGGCGGCTGTTCGGCAGCTTGTGTTCCGCGCGAACGAGCGCCGATCATCGATAATCCCGGTGTTTGCGTCGGTTCGCCTCGAGAATCTTTCACTTTTCAGACTAAATGCAGGAGTTTTGCACTACCAACCGCTGCCCGTCTAATTTGGCGACGCTCGGTGGGCGGGGCCAAAGTGGTGCATGCTGGGAAATGCAGTCCGCTCAGCCTAGCGAACATAAACAAAATGCGTACGAAAAAGACGTAGAGAAATATACACTACTAAAAAAAATTATAATTGCGTAATAAAATTATTTTAATATCACCTCACACCCCTTTCTAACTTATTTATTTATTTATTTATTTATTTGATCGCTGTGTGTAAACATTAGCTTCCAGTTAATCTTTATCCTCTTTTTTTATTCAGTTACAATAAAAAAAAAAAGTTGTGGAATTGTCACAACCTCCTCTTTTTCTGTGAAACTAAGGATTGTGTGTCACATAGCATAAATGCTGTGATGCATACTCAGTGTCGTACACTACATGTACTCAGTAGCTTGTAGTGCAGTAGCCTGGCGCCCTCTAGTGTTTAATAATCTGCTGAGAACCCAACACTACTTCACATCCCTCACAAATCAGTGCTTTTGTGATTATTACCACATTTCTCTTCTGCTTGCATGAATATACCCTAATATAAACACACATTTGACATAAAGTTGTAAATCATCAGCTGCAAAGATCATAAAAAGATGACTAATTAACTGGAATAAGAGCGTTATTTTATTGATAATGTAATTTTACCTGATGTTTTAACCACACGCACTGTATAAAGAACTCTTTTTGGAAAGACCTTCATTTAAACAATATTGAACACGCTATCCTTCAATCTCAAGCAGCCTCGTTTACATTCTAATCTACTAAAAACCGAATTAAACATAAACCAGAGTTAACGCTGCCTTCCTGATGTAAAAGTTCACGTGCATGAATGTGCGAATTCCCCTAAAATACTACTTCCTGGTTAAACTTTCAGTTTTATTATTAGTGATGTGGTGGGTGTTGTGGATGATTGATGAGGATAATATCATAAATAATAAATGTGTCTGAGGCGGAGCAAGTTTTAAACACGCCCACAACAGGCCTCAAGCGCGAGGGGCGGGGGTTGCGATACGCGACGCCCCGCCCACACCGGAGCTTATAGCCCCTCCGGAGGACCAGCGATCCGCCCATCAGGCGACGCCCCGCCCACACTGGACTCAGCTAGTCGCTGGGGACGCGCCGCTCGCTGCACTGTCACCTGTATGTGGACATGAACGCACGTCTTCCTCTTCTTCCTCTTTTCTCTCCGCGCGTGTAGCCGCTCATGGAGTGTGACGGGGCACCGGGCGTCGCGTCCGTCAAGCGTCAGGCGGTGAAGCGGCACCATCACAAACACAACCTCAAACACCGGTACGAGTTCCTGCAGACGCTCGGGAAAGGCACGTACGGTCGCGTGAAGAAAGCCACGGACCGTTCCGGGAGAACGGTGAGAGCGCGTTCACATCATCACACCCATATATATATATATATATTAATACTAATAATATTAGTTCAATATTAATAATAATAATACAAATTATATTAGAATAATAATTAAATAATATAAAATAACACAAATGTAATTTATTTCAAAATAATCAAATATTTAGAATAAAATCTACAAATATATTTTAAAATAAGAAGTGAGTTTATGGTTGTTTTTTGAGTTGTCCTGCAGGTGTGAAGCACTTATTCTGCTCGTGGCGTGTATTTAGTGCTCCAGGTCTTTGATGAGAAGAGCTGTAGGTGTTCCTGTAGAGCTGAAGCTGCCAGTAAACAGAGAACAGGTTCTGCGGAACCAGCTTTAAATAGCCCAGGGCTCAATCCACAGGCCCTCGCTTCTTTCACTCGCACGCACGCCTCCATTCTTATTCTGTTCAGAACAATCATCATCTTCACGGTGAAGCTCAGGGAAACATGTGCAGGTCCATCACACTAAAAACATCCTTAAATGAGAAACGACGCTGTATAAAATACTGTTTTCTGTCAATATATCTGCTGTAAAATGACTTTCTCTTACCTCAGAAGCACAAAACACTACATTTTGATAGATTCATGCTTAAAACAAGATTTTTTTTTAAACTTAAGACATAAAAACAGGTGCTATTTATGATTAAAACTATCTTGTTTTGAGAATCTGTACATATTTCTACTGGAAAACAAAGAATACTGAATGACATTTATACACGACAAGCAACACTGTGTTCAAAAATACACCTGCAATTAAGCTCGTTTCTCTTAACTTGGAATTTATGTCTAAAACATTACTGGAATTATATTTAAATGAAAATATGGAAATGTGCTATTTATTTTAAGTAAATGTATCTTGTTTATATATATATATATAAGACTTTTATTATTTTACATTTTTTAAAGTAAATTTATCTTGTTTTATATATTCATATATATACTAGACTTATGTTGAAATTTTTTTAATATATAAACAAATATTTTAAATTTTTTTTTTTGTTATTTTAGCCTAATAATTATTAAAATAATTTATTCTCCCCAGATAAATTTCTTATTTTAAGGATGTTTAAATTTATTAATCCATTTATTTATTTATTAATGTGTAAAGCACAAAAACAGACAAAGTTACTGATGAAGAAAATGTTTCTTCTGTGACGTAACGCTGTGTTTTTCAGACATTGTAGATGGTAATACCGTGTTTTTTACTACAGTACTGTGGTGTTTTGCTTCGAGCTGTAAATCAGCTGCTCGTGTTTGCTTCATCTTCCATGTCCGGAGCGCTCGAGCTCGTTACTGTAATCAGCTCAAACAGGGAAGCAGGAAGCACAGGTCTATCAGTCAGGGGTTTTCCTCCTGCAAACATCTACAGTGAAGTACAGCACAATAGAGCTGGAGCCGCGTCACTCGGCCTTTTGTTTGTTCAGCTCGTCAGGAAGGACGTTATTATTCTTCTTCTAAAGAAAGAGAGAGTGAGCGCGTCACAGATAACAGACTGATAACTCTATTCATAGACGTGTGCTGGACAGCGTAGAGACTGAAACACGGCTCTTATAGCTGCTCCTGATTAAGAGCCGGCTCTGTTCAGGGATCTCGGGATGTTATATCAATCCACTGGAGATCTTCATGATGTTTCCGGAGCTGTAGCTCAGTGATTTGGTTTTTAGGTTTTAAAGCACCATAAAACAAGAAGAAAAGCAGCATAAAAACAGTCTTTGTAGGACCAAATCTGTCCTGTTTACACATTTGTGTTTTATCAGTCAGAACTTAATGTTTTTCATCTAAAACCAGCTTCTAATTAATGTCAAGTTTTGAATGTTACATTACACATTATTACCGCATTTACCCCTTATTATTATTATTATTATTATTATTATTATTTTTTTTTATTATTAAATATTTTTATTATTTTTTCAATTCGAAAACATAGAAATTCTTTGATTATATAATTAAATATTTAATATATTATATAATTAATATAAATTATACATGTACAGTATATATTTTTACATTATTATATAATATATTACAAATATTAATCTCATTTTTATCTCATGATTGCTCAAAAACTGTCCAAATTTATAAAACTTACTTAATTTTAAAAAATAAACACAAAATAAATGAATCAATTAATTAATTAATTATACAATTTTTTTTAAAAACTTGCATGAATTTTCACTTTCAGATGAAAAGTGCTGAGTTTTCATGCTGCAGTGGTTCTTGAATATACTCTTATATTCAGGCTCATCAACAAACTCCAAAAGGCTGAATATGTTTTTCCAAAAGTGTTTTTGACACTAATGGTGCTCCATACAAACCCGGCTCAAATCACCCGAACATTTTAAATGGTTATATCTCTGAAAACATATTAGTAAAAACATGTGGAAAAATAACGGATGTGTGTTTTGAGGGTCTGTGTGTACTAAAAGAGATGCAGCGTTTATAAATGTTCCTGTATGTCTTGTGTGTCAAAGTGTGATGTGTTTGTCCATCTGTTGGTCACCGGTGACCTGTGGAGACGCGTCTCACACACACACACACACACAGCTGCTGGAATGTCAAGCACGCCTGACGGCACACACATTCCTGGATGCACGCTCACAAAAGATGGACAAAAGAGGGCGAGACACAAACAGCATCTCAATCAGCCGGAGACGAGCTGCTGTCTGCTGATGAAGTGTACTGTGTAGGCGCGTTTCCATTACCCTTCAAACTGCGCAAATTGAAAATACCTTCGCCTAATGGAAACGAGTCAATTTCACAAAAACTCCCAAATATATAGAAAAAAAAAATTATGCTCGCATGAAATGGTTTTATTTAAAATTTAATAAATACTATTAATATTAAATATATTAATACGATTAACCTACATTGTAAATATATCATTAAATATTTTAAATTAATATTTAATAATTGTTTAACATGTAATAAATCAGCGCTATCAGTATTACATGTTGTTAAATATGATTATTATTTTATTAAAATTAACATATTTAATATTAGTTGTTATTAAAATGTTAAATACTCATATTTAATATAATATAATATAATTATCAACCTACATTGTAAATATTGTGATGATTTTAAACAGTGCTTTTTTTGATCATATAATGTGATATCGGTAAATATATATATATTAGAATGATTAAATACATTTATATTTTTCATCTAGATTCTGACTAGTCTTTACTCCAGTGTCTGGAGGGTTTTTGGCTACAGTGGTGTTTGTGTTTTGTTCTCCAGGTGGCTATAAAGTCGATCCGTAAGGAGAAGATCCGAGACGAGCAGGATCTGATCCACATCCGGCGCGAGATCGAGATCATGTCGTCTCTCAGTCATCCTCACATCATCAGCATCCATGAAGGTACAGCGTTCACACGACACGCAAAGCTCTTTGTTCTCATTACGCAATCGAGACGAACCCCAAAAAGTGCTTTAGTGTGCTTCAGCGCACCACAATGAACACCCGCAGGCCTCGTTAACAACAGAGCTGTCTTTATGCTGCACGCAGCTCTTCATCTGTAACTGTGCGCTGTGATGTGCTTGTGTTTCAGTGTTTGAGAATAAGGATAAGATCGTGATCGTGATGGAGTACGCCAGTAAAGGAGATCTGTACGACTACATCTGGGACAAGCAGCACGTCCCTGAGAGCCAGGCCAGACACTTCTTCAGACAGATCGTCTCTGCTGTACATTACTGCCACCGGGTCAGAACACATTCACACCAGAGCAGAGTCTCTGCTGATCATTGTTTGTAATTCATAATAATTTGATACATTGTAACTTTTTCTGTTTCTATATAGTTATTTGCTATTGTGAAATGTTTTTAAAGTACAGTATAGATGTTTGATTTCAGCAGATTTATGCTTAAGGTTCGATGCTATAATATTTTTTTAAAGTAAAACAGACGTATAATATCAGCCAGCATTATGCCCATCAGCTATAAAAATATTTACATTTAATTATAGGCTTCATGAAAGCACTATAACCATCACTAGAACCATTAAAAGCATTTTCTTTACTTGAAATAAAATATTGAAATTAAAATATTTAATAAAAAACATTTATTTGTACTAAATTAACTAAAACTGAAATAAAACTAAAAACTATAGTAGCATAATAATGATACTAAAATAACACTGCTGGGATTTCTATTGTTTAATATCTGAGGTTATGGGAATAAATTAAAATGATAAGACATTATTTTATTCCAGTTATCTTTTTTTGCAACATTTCTAAATTCTGTTTAGTTTAAGTTGAAGTACTAAAATAACTATAATTAAAATGATGAAACTATATAAACATACTTAAAAAAACAAAATTATAAAAACAACAAAACAACAAACTTAATCTTCAAAATTAAAACTTATTAAAATATAAAAATAAACTAATTCAAAATATAAATAAAAAAGTATTATCATATTATTAATATTAAAATAACACTGCTGTAGTTTCTATTTAATGTAAAATGAAATAAAAATGTAATAAAAAACTTATTTCAGTTATAAATTTTGCAATATTTCTAAAAAACTAAAAAGACAAAACCACAATAAAATTACAACTTAAAATTTTTAACTTAAAAAAAGCATAAAATGTAACTAAAATTAAAATTACATTTGGGTTTACTAATTCAAAATAATAATAAAAATTATAATAGTATATTAATGATACTACCGTATTCTGCAGTATTTTACTTGTTATTGTTGTAGAAGCCGTAGCCATAGTTTTAGGGTTTCAGAGACACGTCAGTGTTTCACCCAACAGTCCGTCTTATCAGGTATCTGTCAAGTGTCAAAGGTCAGCAAGACTAAATATTAGTCAAACGCCATGTGAGCATTTCTCAGAGTCTGGAAGACTAGCCAAAGTCTCCAGCAGTGTTCTGAAGCCAGCAGCTCCCTGAGAGAGCGGGAGGATTGCATAACACACATTAGCCTCCGCATGACTGAGCAGCGGGTTTCACACAGACGCTCAGAACACAAAACAACACTTCAAGACCGTGTGAAGAACAAACAAACCCAGGAAGATGCTTAACCAGACAGGTTCTGCTTTAAAATGCAGTGTTTAGCATGATAATACGGTTACTTGTGAGACTTGTGAGTTGTGGGCGAGGCCGCAGTGTTTTTGTCGCGATGTTAAATGAGGTGAAGCGAGACGGGCTTCGCCCTCCTGCAGAGAAACACAATCATGCATGACTCGCATTCCAGTGCTGACGGTGACCCAAATGCTCCCACCGTGTCCTTATTTAGAGCTCGTCACAAGATAAAAGAGGCGGCCGTCGTGAGCAGGTGATTACACTGAACTCATTTCACAGTGTTGTCACTGTTTGGAAGCGTCGGTGTTATCAGAGGAAAGTCTGGGGATTTTGAGATGTGCGTGTCATCTAGTCTGCGTCACGTGAAACTGAAATTAAAAAAGTCAAGTTCCCTCCCAACACCAGACGTCGTTGATCACTGGATCGTTTATTAAAGTGATAACTCACGGTGAAAGCGTGATTGCTTTTATAAAATGACACGGATAGCAGTATTATGAAAGACGGCAGACGTTAACGTTCATTAGCTTGTGTTTGGTTGGCAAGCGACATAAAACTACAGTATTAAACCAACTGTGTATCTCATCTGAGTCATTAGATCACCAAATATAACAGGTGTACTTTTCTAAATATCTCTGTTTTTCAACAGAACGGGATTGTTCATCGTGACCTGAAGTTGGAGAACATCTTGCTGGACGATAACTGCAATATAAAAGTACGTTTGGGACAGAATTAATTTTCAATTCGTGAAGGTTTTAGTTTTGGTTAGTGTTAATTTTTTTTTGGTGGAGGTTTTACAACTAAATTTTTTTTTTAGTCATTTTATTGATGTTGTGCTAGTTATTTTTTTATTTTGTTGATGTTGTTACTGCAGAGTTTAGATCCAACCAGCCTCAAACACACTTGCCTGGATGCTTCTAGTAATCCTGAAGACCAGTGGTTCCCAATCCCAATCCTGGTCCTGGAGAACCCTCAAAACTACACATTTTAGACGTCTTCCTATCGAACACACCTGATCCAGGTTTGGGAACCACTGCTGAAGACCTTGATTAGCTTTGAGTTTCCTTAGGAATGGAGATAAACTCTGCAGGATAGTGTCCCTCCAGGACAACCCTATTGTAAGCCGTTTTTTCTTTCATAGTCTGTTTGAAACGTTATCTCTGATACTTCTGCGTTATTACAGAAGAGGCTGTAAAACAAACACCCAATCGAAACTTGTGTGAGATAACCGCACAAATCTACTCTCAGCTTTAAGACTTGCACGGCGAAAGGCCAGCGGGAACTAGATGAGAAGCACTGATGGAAACCACTGTCTCTTTTTCAGATCGCTGACTTCGGGTTGTCAAACCTGTACCAGGGTGATAAATTCCTGCAGACGTACTGCGGCAGTCCCCTGTACGCTTCGCCTGAGATTGTGAACGGCAGACCGTACAGAGGACCGGAGGTGGACAGCTGGTCTCTGGGCGTCTTGCTGTACACCCTGGTCCATGGAGCCATGCCTTTTGACGGACAAGACCACAAGAACTTGGTCCAGCAGATCAGCACCGGAAACTACCGCAAACCCACCAAACCATCTGGTGAGGCTCTTAAAAGATTCAACCAAGACCTCCTTTGTGTACTGTTTGCCCTATATTTAAACCGAGACATGAAACTGGTTTCCTGTGTTTGTCGAAGGTCAAGACTTGGCTCTTTCAACCATACCACGTAGCAGTTTTATAGATGGAGCTTATCTATTCCTAGATAACATTCTGAATTGCGTGCTTTCAATCTGTTGAACATGGCAGTCTCATAAATTTGAGCTCCTGTGGGACTGTCAAGTTCTCACCGGCAGCAACTTTATTGCCGGAGGTTGCCTGGTCACCACGCTGTTGGTTGTTGTGGCTCCAATTCCTCACATGCTTCTTCATGCATCATTTTTAGCTATGTCCCTACGTAGGGCTGAGTAAACTGCCCAGAGTAACATGAACTATTCTTGCCAAGCAGTGTTTTCCAACTGTCTTGGAGTCTTGGAGGTCTTGGAGTCTCTACTAACAAGGTGATGAGTTGGATCAGGTGTGTTTGTTTGGGAAGAGTTTAAAGATATGACTGTTTGCTGTGCCTCCAGGAACAGGGTTGGGAAACGCAGTTTCGGGATACTGTGCACTGTTTGCGCTCCCATGCTTTCATTCCCATTAGTAGTCAAAACACTGCATTGCTGATCATTTGCAGAGTTACATAAAACTCTGCTACATTGTTGGACACACCTGCTTTGCACTGCAAACAGTCCCTCACGTTGCTAACTCTTACTGAATCAGGATGACTTCCAGAAGCCACAAACCAGTCGGTTTGCATGCAGCTTTGCAGTCTGTGATGTTGTTGGACGGGGGTGTCCAGTCCTGCATCTGGAGGGCCACTTTCCTGCAGAGATTAGCTCCGATACACTTACCTCTAGTGATCCTGACGACATTGGTTAGTTGGCTCTAGTGAGTTTAATTAGATCTGGAGCTAAACTCGACTGGAAGGTGGCCCTCCTGAAGCAGGACCGGACATCCCTGTTGTAGGTCATCTGTAGCATCAATACTAATCCTTTTTGTCGCCCCACAGATGCGTGTGGTTTGATCCGCTGGATGTTGATGGTAAACCCAGAGCGTAGAGCTACGTTGGAGGAGATTGCAGGTCACTGGTGGCTCAACTGGGGTTATCAGCTCCCTCTACTGGCTCAGAGCGACTCTGCAGCTGCGCATCAGGAGCCAGGACATGCGGCCGCTGCGTGTCAAACCGGTGGCCCGACTCGTATCGCAGACTGGCTACGCCGCACATCTCGTCCTCTTCTGGAGAGCAGCTCTAAGATGCGCTGCCTGTTGCGGACAGGTGGGGCCACCGGAGGAGAACCGGTCCAGCGACAACGCTCCATACGCAGGTCGCGCAAAGAAAACAACGTCTCGCAGACCATGCAGGAAGCTCCTCGCCCATCTAAAGGGATTCTAAAGAAGCGGGGGAGTCTTAAACAGAAAGTGCCCAGTGACTCGCAGGCTACACCCTTGGAGGAGAAGAGCCAGAATGCTTTGGCCCCGTCTGTCCTTCCTCCACCTCCTAAAGGCATCCTGAAGAAGCCTTCGGAAGGCGAGTCAGGCTATTATTCCTCTTCTCCGGAGAGCTCCGAACAGACTCTTGGGAACCCGTCACCGGTGCCGCACCGCAAGGGGATCCTCAAACGGCACGGCAAGTTTTCCAGCGGCCTGGAGGAATTCGGCTCGCTGGACCAGCTTGCACCTTCCTCACCCACCGTGGTCAACAGATCCAGACCGAGAGGCGCGATCAGCGAAGATAGCATCCTCTCCTCGGAGTCCTTCGACAGACTTGACCTACCTGACCGCGAGATTCCAGTCGCCCCAATGGAGCGACCAGCAGGTGGACGGAGGATGCGAGGATGCGTGTCCGCTGACAATCTCCTAAACTTGAGGGAAGAGTCTCAGTACCAGGGACACTGGGAAATGGACATGGCCTGCTACCGCGCAGGAGTGTCCGATAGCGTGTTTTCAATTTCTGACTGTGAAAACATCACTCAGATTTACAAACAAGCCTTGGGAGCAACTGCTAGCTGAAATGCACAGGGACTGTGATGTTCAGAATCTGTCAGAGGTTATGCAACTCCAGTTGTGCTTGGAAAAAGAAACAGGTTGGTAGCAAGGAATGTACTTGGAAATGTTCTGGAGCAATGCCATGGTTTAGAGGACAGGATGTCCTTTGCGGTAGACTCGTTTAGGACTTGCATTTAATTCTGGAACCGGGGATTGTGTTGCATTTGCAACATGCAAAACGGTAGACTTGGTTTGAGAATAGTGCCTTGTATGTCATCAGCTGCCAATGATAAACAACTGATTAGTTATTCTTTGAAATGTTTGTGGTTTTTAAATGACTGTTTAGGGTGTTGGCTAATGAAAAATTCCAAAGATGACTCATGATAAAGTTGTGAATTAAGTTTCAAAGGTGAATACCGGTGGTAGACTGCAGAAATATCCAAGAACACATGAGCGATACTGCAGTGCATAGACTAACTTTACAGCGTGCCATTATCTGCTCAGAGTTCACAGGTGTCATGAATACAAAACTACTGTCTGTTTATGACTTTATGTAGTGCAGACTTTAGCTTTGCATCTGTGTCAGAGTAAGAACATTTGAATCGTGCAGATAAGAAGTGTTTATTAGGATAGTAAAATACACTGTGACCTTTGAGAGCAAACTAAAAGTTCTCCTCAAATTGAGAAATATGTTGAAAAGGTGCGATCTACTGTTTTTGCCATCTGGATGTGAAAAAGTGTGTGCTTAATACTATGGGAAGGAATGTTATTTCAGTGTCATAACGGGGTGTTTGGGCTTGATCCGTAAATCTAACGTCTTCATACAGTATTTGTGAGTCCAGTAGAGCAGCAGTCTGTAGGGCTGCTCGAGTTTCATGGCTTGAGATAACCCGGGGTAATGAGGTGTTTTTCTTCTGTTTGGTGTCATATTTTGTTCAAGTTCATGCATGTTTATTTGCCAAAGTGCCTGATTTATCTGCTCTGATGTCTCTTTGAATCAGTGGAACAATAAAACAGCACAACTGAAGTGGAAAATGCTCTCTGGCTGTCGGTTCTTCTGTACCCATCATAATCTTCTGGATAACCATTAATGACATTTATACTCGATAGTATGTGAGAACTGTGTTGCATCTTTTTTATTAATGAATTTGAAAGTAATTGCATTAAAGAAACAGTAACAGTATGCAACAAATGCGTCTCTGTGCTGTTTTGAAGTGGTAGGATTTTAAGAGCTAATCAAAACAAACATTATAGTTACTTGAAATACACTAAATGTTAACTAAAAAAAAATTACATTCATATTTTAATTATGTTTTTATCATTTTTGTTCAATTTAACTTCTTTGTTGTTAAATGTAAATATTTGTAATTTCTTTTAAACTTTTTACTTAAAACTGAAATGGAATAAAGCTCAATAAAAATATATTGAAAAATCTAATAAAAATTAATTAAATAGAAATGGAAAATACAAAAATAAAAACTAATTAAATATATATATATTTATTTAATTTATATATATATATATTGCTTGAAAAATTTATTTAAGGTTTTTTTTATTGTGTTTTTTATTTATTTTTTAATACAAAGTAAATTTTCCAGGTGATTCAGATAAATAGTCCTGATGAAAAAAATATCCTGGTCATATTTTTCGGGATTAAGATTGAGATTATTTGGGGTCATTTTTGCATTTTATCACATGTAAATTTGCTAATTAGTATGCAAAAAATATTATTTACGTTGCCAGTATATATCATAGTACTATTCCTCATCTATGCTGTTTATTTTTACATTTTTTATCTTTAAAATTGACAAAAAGTCTATTAATAACATGTCTATGTGAATGAATCATGTTTGTGAAATCAAGTTCACATTTACAGCAGCGTGTGTGTGTGTGTGTGTGTGTGTGTGTGTGTGTTTGACAGGGCGAAGGTTTTGTCACAATGCAAATATTTGCTTTCTGTGCAGAACATTTACGATATTAAGACTATCGAGAACATCACCAAACGCTAATGTACCAGAACCGTCAACAATAAGAGAAAAACAAATGCTTGAATCCATTCTTTTGAGTGTATCTGATGGGTCTGAATGGCTCAGAGCGGGACGTCCCGCACCTGGAGGAGCTCAGATGGATGGATTTAAATTTGCTTGAGTGTTTGGTATTTTTTCTTTTCTGAAAACTGATTTTTTATTTTTATTTCTCAAAACTGTCAACCTCATTCACAGATAAACATGAAATGAATCCAGATTATCATTAAAATTAAGAAATAACAAATAATAATGTTCATAACAAATGAAAAATAATTTTAAACTAACTAATAAATTAATAAATAATGTTTTAAACCTAATAAATTAATTGTAAATAATTAGTTTTTAATCACTTTCTTATATAATAATGTATTTAAAAGAAACGGCAGATAAAAATGCTTCACGTATGAATAAAAAACAGCTGAACCCAAATATTTGATTAAAGATTATCCTCATAAAAGTTTCATTATTATCAATTAGAACATCGACATGCTCCAAAATTAATCAATGTCCATAACTTAAATTAAAAATAATCATTGCTCACTAAATTCCTGAAAATAAAAATTATTTTAAATAAATAAATTATTAAATAAATTGCTTAATTAATAATTAAATACATTTTATTCACTTTAATTATTGTTAATCAACTTGAACCAGTTTAAATTTTTTTAATGACATATTTTTTAGTTATGTGTATATATATATATATATATATATATATATATATATATAGTTTTTTTTCTCAAGATTAATCAAAGTTCATAAATTCAAATTGAAATAAATTAGTAATCAATTAATAAAAATAAATACATCCAACTAATTTAAAATAAATTGCTAAATTATTATTTCAAAAGTAAATTAATTTACGTATTGAGTCACAGCTGTGTTCGCTAATGAGGCTTTGATTCCTGTCTCGGTTCTGATTTTTAATCACTTTATTTTGTGAATAATCATGTATTTAAAGAAAAGCACAGATAAAACTGAATAACTGATGCAGTTTACTGCTGATTCTCAGTTCAGAAGGGCTCCTAAGGGACTGAGTAAAGTTTGTCTGTGTTAGCAACAGTAACTAAGCGTTTCAGCAGCACAATGCAGATGAGGCTTCAGGCGGCAGACGCTGGTCTCCAGTGATTTAGTGCTGAAACCAGAGCACAGGCGAACAAAAGCACGCGCGACCCGCCCTGACGTCCAGCACACAAAGAGCGGATCAGAGAGCTGCTGACGGCAGCGGGACAAGAGTGTGTGTGTAGCACCCGTGGAGCTCGGAGCGATGTAGGAGTGTGTGTGTGTGTAGTATCCGTGGAGCTCAGAGCGATGTAGGAGTGTGTGTGTGTGTGTAGTATCCGTGGAGCTCAGAGCGATGTAGGAGTGTGTGTGTGTGTAGCACCCATGGAGGTCGGAGCAATGTAGGAGTGTGTGTGTAGTATCCGTGGAGCTCAGAGCGATGTAGGAGTGTGTGTGTACTATCCGTGGAGCTCAGAGTGATGTAGGAGTGTGTGTGTAGTATCCGTGGAGCTCGGAGTGATGTAGTAGTGTGTGTGTAGTACCTGTGGAGCTCAGAGCGATGTAGGAGTGTGTGTGTAGTATCCGTGGAGCTCAGAGCGATGTAGGAGTGTGTGTGTGTGTAGTACCTGTGGAGCTCAGAGCGATGTAGGAGTGTGTGTGTGTGTAGTACCTGTGGAGCTCAGAGCGATGTAGGAGTGTGTGTGTAGTATCTGTGGAGCTCAGAGCGAGTGTGTGTGTAGTACCTGTGGAGCTCAGAGCGATGTAGGAGTGTGTGTGTAGTTCCTGTGGACCTCAGAGCGATGTAGGAGTGTGTGTGTAGTATCTGTGGAGCTCAGAGCGATGTAGGAGTGTGTGTGTGTGTAGTACCTGTGGAGCTCAGAGCGATGTAGGAGTGTGTGTGTTTGTCTGTGTTAGCAACAGTAACTAAGCGTTTCAGCAGCACAATGCAGATGAGGCTTCAGGCGGCAGACGCTGGTCTCCAGTGATTTAGTGCTGAAACCAGAGCACAGGCGAACAAAAGCACGCGCGACCCGCCCTGACGTCCAGCACACAAAGAGCGGATCAGAGAGCTGCTGACGGCAGCGGGACAAGGAGTGTGTGTGTAGCACCCGTGGAGCTCGGAGCGGGATGTAGGAGTGTGTGTGTGTGTAGTATCCGTGGAGCTCAGAGCGATGTAGGAGTGTGTGTGTGTGTGTAGTATCCGTGGAGCTCAGAGCGATGTAGGAGTGTGTGTGTGTAGCACCCATGGAGGTCGGAGCAATGTAGGAGTGTGTGTGTAGTATCCGTGGAGCTCAGAGCGATGTAGGAGTGTGTGTGTACTATCCGTGGAGCTCAGAGTGATGTAGGAGTGTGTGTGTAGTATCCGTGGAGCTCGGAGTGATGTAGGAGTGTGTGTGTAGTACCTGTGGAGCTCAGAGCGATGTAGGAGTGTGTGTGTAGTACCTGTGGAGCTCAGAGCGATGTAGGAGTGTGTGTGTAGTATCCGTGGAGCTCAGAGCGATGTAGGAGTGTGTGTGTGTGTAGTACCTGTGGAGCTCAGAGCGATGTAGGAGTGTGTGTGTGGTAGTACCTGTGGAGCTCAGAGCGATGTAGGAGTGTGTGTGTAGTATCTGTGGAGCTCAGAGCGAGTGTGTGTGTAGTACCTGTGGAGCTCAGAGCGATGTAGGAGTGTGTGTGTAGTTCCTGTGGACCTCAGAGCGATGTAGGAGTGTGTGTGTAGTATCTGTGGAGCTCAGAGCGATGTAGGAGTGTGTGTGTGTGTAGTACCTGTGGAGCTCAGAGCGATGTAGGAGTGTGTGTGTAGTACCTGTGGAGCTCAGAGCGATGTAGGAGTGTGTGTGTAGTACCTGTGGACCTCAGAGCGATGTAGGAGTGTGTGTAGTACCTGTGGACCTCAGAGCGATGTAGGAGTGTGTGTGTAGTACCTGTGGAGCTCAGAGCGATGTAGGAGTGTGTGTGTAGTTCCTGTGGAGCTCAGAGCGATGTAGGAGTGTGTGTGTAGTACCTGTGGACCTCAGAGCGATGTAGGAGTGTGTGTGTAGTATCTGTGGAGCTCAGAGCGATGTAGGAGTGTGTGTGTGTGTAGTACCTGTGGAGCTCAGAGCGATGTAGGAGTGTGTGTGTAGTACCTGTGGAGCTCAGAGCGATGTAGGAGTGTGTGTGTAGTACCTGTGGAGCTCAGAGCGATGTAGGAGGGTGTGTGTAGTATCCGTGGACCTCAGAGCGATGTAGGAGTGTGTGTAGTACCTGTGGAGCTCAGAGCGATGTAGGAGTGTGTGTGTGTGTAGTACCTGTGGAGGTCAGAGCGATGTAGGAGTGTGTGTGTAGTACCTGTGGAGCTCAGAGCGATGTAGGAGTGTGTGTGTGTGTAGTACCTGTGGAGCTCAGAGCGATGTAGGAGTGTGTGTGTGTAGTACCTGTGGAGCTCAGAGAGAGATGTAGGAGTGTGTGTGTAGTATCTGTGGAGCTCAAAGCGATGTAGGGAGTGTGTGTGTGTGTAGTACCTGTGGAGCTCAGAGTGATGTAGGAGTGTGTGTGTAGTACCTGTGGACCTCAGAGCGATGTAGGGAGTGTGTGTGTAGTACCTGTGGAGCTCAGAGCGATGTAGGAGTACCTGGACCCTGTGTGTGTAGTTCCTGTGGAGCTCAGAGCGATGTAGGAGTGGTGTGTGTAGTACCTGTGGACCTCAGAGCGATGTAGGAGTGTGTGTGTAGTATCTGTGGAGCTCAGAGCGATGTAGGAGTGTGTGTGTGTGTAGTACCTGTGGAGCTCAGAGCGATGTAGGAGTGTGTGTAGTACCTGTGGAGCTCAGAGCGATGTAGGAGTGTGTGTGTAGTACCTGTGGAGCTCAGAGCGATGTAGGAGGGTGTGTGTAGTATCCGTGGACCTCAGAGCGATGTAGGAGTGTGTGTAGTACCTGTGGAGCTCAGAGCGATGTAGGAGTGTGTGTGTGTGTAGTACCTGTGGAGGTCAGAGCGATGTAGGAGTGTGTGTGTAGTACCTGTGGAGCTCAGAGCGATGTAGGAGTGTGTGTGTGTAGTACCTGTGGAGCTCAGAGCGATGTAGGAGTGTGTGTGTAGTACCTGTGGAGCTCAGAGCGATGTAGGAGTGTGTGTGTAGTATCTGTGGAGCTCAAAGCGATGTAGGAGTGTGTGTGTGTGTAGTACCTGTGGAGCTCAGAGTGATGTAGGAGTGTGTGTGTAGTACCTGTGGAGCTCAGAGCGATGTAGGAGTGTGTGTGTAGTACCTGTGGAGCTCAGAGCGATGTAGGAGTGTGTGTGTAGTATCTGTGGAGCTCAGAGCGATGTAGGAGTGAGTGTGTCGTACCTGTGGAGCTCAGAGCGATGTAGAAGTGTGTGTGTAGTATCTGTGGAGCTCGGAGCGATGTAGGAGTGTGTGTGTAGTATCCGTGGAGCTCGGAGCGATGTAGGAGTGTGTGTGTAGTATCCGTGGAGCTCAGAGCGATGTAGGAGTGTGTGTGTGTGTAGTACCTGTGGAGCTCGGAGCGATGTAGGAGTGTGTGTGTGTAGTATCCATGGAGCTCAGAGCGATGTAGAAGTGTGTGTGTAGTATCTGTGGAGCTCAGAGCGATGTAGAAGTGTGTGTGTAGTACCTGTGGAGCTCGGAGCAATGTAGGAGTGTGTGTGTAGTACCTGTGGAGCTCAGAGCGATGTAGGAGTGTGTGTGTAGTACCTGTGGAGCTCGGAGCGATGTAGGAGTGTGTGTGTAGTCTCCATGGAGCTCAGAGCGATGTAGAAGTGTGTGTGTAGTATCCGTGGAGCTCAGAGCGATGTAGGAGTGTGTGTGTAGTCTCCGTGGAGCTCGGAGCGATGTAGGAGTGTGTGTGTAGTATCCATGGAGCTCGGAGCGATGTAGGAGTGTGTGTGTACAATCCGTGGAGCTCGGAGCGATGTAGGAGTGTGTGTGTAGTATCCGTGGAGCTCGGAGCGATTTAGGAGTGTGTGTGTAGTATCCGTGGAGCTCGAAGCGATGTAGAAGTGTGTGTGTAGTACCCGTGGAGCTCGGAGCGATGTAGGAGTGTGTGTGTAGTACCTGTGGAGCTCGGAGCGATGTAGAAGTGTGTGTGTAGTACCCGTGGAGCTCTGAGCGATGTAGAAGTGTGTGTGTAGTACCCGTGGAGCTCAGAGCGATGTAGGAGTGTGTGTGTAGTCTCCGTGGAGCTCGGAGCGATGTAGGAGTGTGTGTGTAGTACCTGTGGAGCTCGGAGCGATGTAGAAGTGTGTGTGTAGTACCCGTGGAGCTCGGAGCGATGTAGGAGTGTGTGTGTAGTATCCCTCGGAGCGATGTAGGAGTGTGTGTGTAGTATCCGTGGAGCTCGGAGCGATGTAGGAGTGTGTGTGTAGTACCTGTGGAGCTCGGAGCGATGTAGGAGTGTGTGTGTAGTACCTGTGGAGCTCGGAGCAATGTAGGAGTGTGTGTGTAGTACCTGTGGAGCTCAGAGCGATGTAGAAGTGTGTGTGTAGTACCCGTGGAGCTCGGAGCGATGTAGGAGTGTGTGTGTAGTATCCCTCGGAGCGATGTAGGAGTGTGTGTGTAGTACCTGTGGAGCTCGGAGCGATGTAGGAGTGTGTGTGTAGTACCTGTGGAGCTCGGAGCGATGTAGGAGTGTGTGTGTCTCCGTACAGACACTGTGTCCGCAGCGCTCAGAACCAGCGTCTGCAGCAGCAGTTCCAGGAAATCAGACGTCACAATGGAGGCCAGATCCCAGCGCAGACGCCACACCAGCAGCAACTCCCACTGCTGCACACACACACATTATACTGTATTTTTATTTAAAAAAAATTATAAATAATAAAATGCATAAAAAATAATTATAATGAGCAGATGTTTTTAAAAATAAGAAATTAAAAAGTAATAATTAAATAACAAAGCCAGGGTTATCAGTATTAAATAAATAAATAATAATAATTATAATAATTAATAATAATAACTATCAGAATAAGATACATTAGATAACATTGTATGCTTCAAATCAATGCGAATACAATTCATTAGAAATCATCAGATCAGTATGATTCGAATCACTATGCCCTGATCCCTTCAAAGGGTTTACCCTCCGGAGTGAGAGCTTCTAAGGGTTGAAGGGTGTAGGGGACCAAACAACTGTTTCTTGAAGTGCCCTTCTACGTCATCATCACGTGCCCACACGGAGGCACCGTCATCATGCAAAGAATCTGCGCAAAGGATCATGGGAGCCGGAGGTGTCCATCAGTTGTACCCTTCGAAATCCTTCATTCCGAAGGGCCCTTTGAAGTGGCCAGTTTTGAGCACTTCGGTTTGGAATGACCCTTCAATACGGCGGCCATGATTGTTTTCACTCCAAAGTGCCCTTCGGAGGGCGATATTTCCCATTTGGAACCCACTGATCATCAGGTCAGTGATTCGAATCACTGTCAGAATATGATTCATTAGATGAATCAGAGTACGATTCTAATCACTGAGTCAGATTAATATGATTCATTAGATCTCTTCTCACCTGCAGCATCCATCCGGTCAGGATTGGGCGCACGTAGCACTGCTCGTCGGTCGGTTCGTTACCGGTTTTGATGTTCGGTCTCTCCGAGCTCAACAGGTTCTGACAGACGAGTCTCCACATGCTCGTGACAGAATAACTCCATCAGACTGATTAAAGCGATTAAACGCGCGGTGATGCGGCTTAAAGTCATCATAAAATTTATTTATTTTATTAATACAAGTTCCCAGTCTTATGAACTCAACCAAGAAAAAAAAAATACTGTTTTCATAATTGCTTCCTAAATTATAAAAACGCCATAGACTTCAAATAATATATGTATATATTTGTGACTTCTCACAATTCTGACTTGTTTTCTTGTTATTCTGAGTTCATATCTGACTTTATAAACACAATTTCAAGATATCAGAACCCGCAATTCTGCGGAAAAAGTCAGAATTGTCACATAAAAAAATCTTTAAAATCTTTTTTGCTGGGAAAAATAAACAATTGCAGAATGTAAACTGAACTATATAAAAAAAAAATAGTCAGAATTCCGAGACGTAAATTTGGAATTGTGAAAAAACAAACAAAAAAAAAAAAAACTGAATTCTGATTTTTTTTTTTTTTTTTTAAAACCTCTCCATTTTGGGTTTATATGAGAAAATCTGAATTAAGATTTAATTTTTTTTTAATCAATTTCCACAAATAATTCAATTCTGATAAATTCCTCATTAATAAAACCAAAATTATATACATTTTTCTCATTAAATATCCTATTTCACTCATCATGGAAGTAAAATTCATCAAAAACAACATTTCATGCCGAGGTTTAAATCCACACGAGCGCTTGAATAAAACCAAACCGTTCTGAACTTTATATAACATGATTTTATTACCTCGTAACTCAAGTTTTAACAAAGTTTAGTCCAAAAATATAAACATTGCAGAACTGCAAAAAATTTAAATATACTGCAGCACACTCGCAGTCTTGATGTGGTTGTGATGAGTCTCAGTCGAAGCTCATGGCGGGCGTGGCGTCCTCCTGGTCACGTGACTCTGCGCTCTGCAGCTCGCGCCGGATCTCGGAGGAAATCTGCGCATGCGTCTGAACCTTCAGCAGCTCCAGCAGCGCCTCCTTCTGTTCGGAGGACAGGTCAGCTTTGTAGCGCTGCACCAGCGTCAGCAGGCTCTGGTGCCACAGCACGGGCAGCGTACGTTTGTCCGCGCGGAACGTCAGGAAGTGCGCGACCAGAGCGTCCAGCACGCGGAAGGGCAGCGCGTACTTCTTATCCAGCAGCAGCCGCAGGAAAATACTGTTGGCTCCGTTGTACTCCATCTCTGCGATTTTCAGCATGGCAGCGCTGCAACGTATAGCGGCGGATTAGCAGCACGTAAAATTACAATTACGAGAATAAAGTCTCAAAATATTACGTCTATAATCTTACAATGCTATGACTTAATTCTCACAATTATTCTCACAATATCACAAGTTTAATCGCATGTAAAACTTTATTCTCATATTGCTACAACTTCATTCCGGTAATTTTAACTGTATTATCAAAATATTACAACTTTCGTCTTGTTTTCCTATGACTTTGTTCTGGTAATTAAAATATTACAACTTTATTCTCAATATATTACAAGTTTAATATCATACAAGACTTTATTCTCATATTGCTATGACTTTGTTCTGGTAATTTAAATTTTATTCTCAAAATATTCCAAATTTAATCTCATATGAGATAATTCTCTCATTGCTATGACTTTATTTCTGTAATTTTGAATTTATCCTCTAAAATATTTATAAATTTAATCTCATAGGAATTTATTCTGATATTTAATTTTTTCTCATAATTTTTAATTTAGTAAAATATTTTTATAATTTCACTATTCTATGACAGGTTTAGTCTTGTATAACACTTTAAACTCGTACACTTTGTTATGGTTATTTAAAAATTACGCAATGCTACGACTTTATTCTCAAAATATTACAAGTTTATTTCACATAAGACTTTGTTCTCATATTCCCAACTTTTTCTCATAATTTTGACTTTACTGTCAAGATATAAATTTATCTTATAAGACTTTATGCTCCTAATTTTGACTTCATTATGAAAATATTACAAGTTTAATCTTGAATAAGACTTTTTCCATATAATTTTGAGGTTTTTCTCAAAATATTCAAAATTTAATCTCATATGAGACTTTATTCTTGTAATTTTGCCTTACTTCTCAAAATATTACAAGTTTAATATCATAGACTTTATTCTCATATTGCTATGACTTTGTTCTGGTCATTTGAAATTTATTCTCAAAATATTCCAAATTTAATCTCATAAAACAATTCTCTCATTGCTATGACTTTGTTTCTGTAATTTTGAATTTATCCTCTAAAATATTTATAAATTTAATCTCATAGGAATTTATTCTCATATTGATATGACTTTTTCCTCATAATTTTGACTTTATTAAAATCTTTTTAATTTCACAATTCTATGACAGGTTTAATCTTGTAATTATAACTTTATTCTCAAAATTGTGTTCCTACGACTTTGTTATGGTCATTAAAATATTACGCAATTCCACGACTTTATTCTCAAAATATTACAAGTTTAATTTCATATGAGACTCTGTTCTCATATTATCAACTTCTCATAATTATAACTATATTCTCAAAACATTACAAAGTTTATTTGCGTAATTCTGATTTTATCAAAATATCACGATTCGATTTTCACAACGCTATAACTTTACTCGTTATTTTCTTTTTTATGCAGCACTAAAACGTCATTGTAGCAAAGAGCCGGAGAACAAACCGAACCGTGTTATTTAGTGCGCTTGAGAAGCATGTGATGTTGTAAAGGTTTAGTTCACCTGGAGTGCAGCACGGGGATGGAGCATCTGGTGATGATGCTGCCGATGATGATGGCTTCTCTCAGAGTACATGTGCCTGATTCACACAGCGGCAGCAGGATTCCTGCGCGCACACACACACACACACACACACACACACACACACACACACACACACACACACACACACACATCAGCTACGCATGCAGCATTTATACATGGGTCAAAGACGTTAAGATGTCCGCATCGAAAGAAATGTGCAAAAGTGATTTTGTGTCCATAGAAAGCACATTAAATGTAAGTAAAATGTCTACTTTTAAGGTTCCAAATAATTTTTTGGAGAATAAAATGTTAAATTTGGTTGAAATAATGTTACATTGTCATTCAGAGTGACACAGTATTTATGCAAAAATTCAAACAACATACTTATTCTGACGTGTGCATATTAAAATATCTAAAAGAATAATGGAGCATACTAAATTTTATTGTGTTTTAAATGAGTAAAAAACTCTTACTGACAAATGGGCAAAACCTAGGATAGTGGCAAATGTTAAAAATTTAAAATTACAACTCATTAGTATTTGGGGTGAAAGTAATTAGTCTTTTAATATGTCATAAATTGATTTTTGTTGTAAATATGCCTGACAAGATTGTTACACTGAATGAGATTTTACTGGGTGTCTTCTGTAAATCAGGGGAAAATGTATGATATTTATTTTTTGCTCAGAAAAACAAAAACAAAATTGCAATTAAATAAAACAGAAAACTTTTTGCATTTTTTTTGGGGGGGAAACTACAACAGTTTAAAGCAGTATTACACTTTTTTTTTATGCTTAAACACTTTTTCGTCTTTGACCCACATACTTTGAATTCACTTCTATTTTTGCCATTTTGGATTTAATTTTTGTTTTAATTTAAGGCAAGACGATACAAGTGAATAAGGTAAAAATGAAAAGACATGCAGATATGGAATTGTGTTATGGAATTAAATATGCACTAATTTGTACAGACAAAACAAAGTTCTGGTTTGATTTTGTCGTCATATTAGAGTGAAAGGTTCTTCCAGAGGGGATTTTGGATTTCTCATTTAATCATAAATCAGATAATACTGTCAACAGACAGAAAACAAACTGATTTTCACCGTGTTTTTAAGGAGTAAAATGTTCAGTGTGAATGAAATATGAACCAAACCTTCAGAATACAGAGAGGAATAAAACTGTAAGGTTTGGAGGAAAACCTCAGTTAAAAATATCAACACAATTACACTCATTCTGAAGTTGAGTTTCGCTCTATTTCGTCTCTGGCATTTGTTAGATACTACAGTAATGATTTGTTTATCAGTCAGACGAGTATAATTTAACCAGAATCAGCCACCAGATCTGATCTGTTCTGGTGGAAGGCGCCAGCGTCCTCTAGTGTTCACTTACAGTCACTACTCTCCTTCAGTTCACTGGGAATATGCTGATTAGAGTTCAACTAAAGACGTATTCTGCATAAAAGCCCGTTTTAAATGTTTCTTACGCTTCAGGAGGCCTTTATTAACCCACAGGAGCCGTGTGGAGCACTTTATATGATGGATGGATGGATGCAAAATCTCAACACCCATTCACTGCCATTATAAAGCTTGAAATTATAAATATAACTCTGATTGGATTTGTCTGAAAGAAGAAAGTCATATACAGCTAGGATGGCTTGAAGGTGAGTAAAGCAAGGGGTAACATTCATTTTTGGGTGTACTGTCCCTTTAAATAATCTCGTTAATTGCAAAATATGCATTTAACTGAGCTGTTAACCTTTGAACCAGGCTCCGGGTTTGAAGAGCGCTTTCTTCAGCGCGCTGTACAGGTGGAAGTTCAGCCGCTTGAACTCGGCGATGTCGTCTCGGATCCTGGGCAACAGCACCAGATTGTAGAAGCGCTGAGCCATTCGCTCCTTCAGATTAGACGAGAAGATCCTGCACGGACAGCACAAGTGAGCGAAAACAGAAAGAGACACCGACACATGCGCAGCGGTCCGTGCACGGTGACCTCTGACCTGGTGGCCTGGTACATGGCGGCGGCCGTCCACGTCTCCGGCTCGGTGAGGTACAGCACCTGCTCCCAGTTGGAAAGAGCCGGGATGATCTTGAAGGCTTTGGGAAGTTTCCCGCTGCGGTATTTCGACAGGACCTGGAGAGGGAGAGTGTTAGCGCCTGCGGAGGACGACTCGCACGCTAAGGCACTCATATTAGCGCTCGCACCTTGTTGACGCCTTTGTAGACCTCCACCACTCGCGGGTCCAGCTGAGGAGCGGCGTGTCCAGACACCTCGGACATCACGGTGCCCACCTCCGTCTGCTTCTCCGTGATCTTCTCCATGATGATGTCGGCTAGCGTGCGTCTGCCGGGACACAAGCCGTTAGATCACGTGACACGCCGTTCATACACATCCATGGACGCGTCTGCTCACCTGAGCGGCGGGTTCTTGTTCATGAACATCTCGATGGCCTTCTCGTCCTCAGGGTCCACGTCCACCTCGTCCCCCGTCTCCTCCGCAGCGTCATCGCCCAGCGCCGGCCACTCGTCCTCAGAGTCTCCATCCTGTGTGCTCGGACCTGAAACCACCACGAGTTCACTGACGCTTTCACACACAGCAGTCTGATCACTGCGCATATATAGTTCATCGGTCTGTGTGTGTATTATAAATGTCATAAATATCTGTCTGTCTATAGACTATATATACACACAATAAATATCTGTCTGTGTCTATATATTATAAATATCTGTCTGTCTGTGTCTATATATAATATCTGTCTGTGTCTATATATTATAATATCTGTCTGTGTCTATATATTATAATATCTGTCTGTGTCTATATATTATAAATATCTGTCTGTGTCTATATATAATATCTGTCTGTGTCTATATATTATAAATATCTGTCTGTGTCTATATATAATATCTGTCTGTGTCTATATATTATAAATATCTGTCTGTGTCTATATATTATAATATCTGTCTGTGTCTATATATTATAATATCTGTCTGTCTGTGTATTATATGTCTGTCTGTGTCTATATATCATAAATATCTGTCTGTGTCTATATATTATAATATCTGTCTGTGTCTATATATCATAATATTTGTCTGTCTGTGTCTATATATTATAAATATCTGTCTGTCTGTGTCTATATATCATAATATCTGTCTGTGTCTATATATTATAAATATCTGTCTGTCTGTGTCTATATATCATAAATATCTGTCTGTGTCTATATATTATAATATCTGTCTGTGTCTATATATCATAATATCTGTCTGTGTCTATATATAATATCTGTCTGTCTGTGTCTATATATCATAAATATCTGTCTGTGTCTATACATTATAATATCTATCTGTGTCTATATATAATATCTGTCTGTCTGTGTCTATATATTATAAATATCTGTCTGTGTCTATATATCATAATATCTGTCTGTGTTTATATATTATAATATCTGTCTGTGTCTATATATCATAATATCTGTCTGTGTCTATATATAATATCTGTCTGTCTGTGTCTATATATCATAAATATCTGTCTGTGTCTATATATCATAATATCTGTCTGTGTCTATATATAATATCTGTCTGTCTGTGTCTATATATCATAATATCTATCTGTGTCTATATATAATATCTGTCTGTCTGTGTCTATATATTATAAATATCTGTCTGTGTCTATATATCATAATATCTGTCTGTGTCTATATATTATAATATCTGTCTGTCTATATATCATAAAATATGTCTGTATCTATATATTATGAACATCTGTCCGTTTGTCTATATATCATAAAAATCTCTCTCTCTCTCTCTCTCTCTATATATATATATATATATATATATCTGTGTGTGTGTATATAAATATATATATATATATATATATATAGATGTATAGCGCGTTTTAAATATAATAAACATCTGTCTGTCTTTATCTATAGACTACATAGACTCAAATATCCTTAGTAAATATCTGTTTGTATACCATAAATAAGATATCATATATAAATATTTGTCTGTCTCTATATATATCATGAACATCTGTCTGCTTGTCTATATATCATAAAAATATGTCTATATCTATATATCAAACATCTGTCTGTCAACATATATGTCTGTATATCATAAACATTTGACTGTCTGTGTCTATATCTCAATCATAAATATTTACCTGACTGTCTATAGACTATATAGGCTCATATATCTATCTACCTGTCTGTGTGTGTGTGTGTGCTGGTCAGGTGAGTCGGCTCACCTAGCTGAGTGGCCGGTGGTCTCCTGGTCTCTGGAGGGAGTCCGAGCTCGTCCTGCAGTTCCTCCTGCTGGATTCGGGCCTGCTGCAGGATCTTTCGGGACAGTTTCTCGTCCACGTACTCCTGCTCCTCCTCGCTCCGGCCTCGGCTCTTCACGCGGCCCCCGGAGCGCACCGAGTCCCCCTGCAGGATCTGATCGGTCAGAGACAGCGCGCCGCCGCTCTTAATCTTCTGCGCCTTCGGCATGATGTCGATGATTACACGATCAGTATTAGTATTATTAACTCCGGCTCGAACTCATGACATGCAGCTGAGCGCCGAACACACGTGTGTCTGAAGCAAATGGCGCAGTGAGTGTGAGTGTGTGTGTGTGTGTGTGTGTGTGAGTGTGTCTGTCTGTAGGGCTGATCTGAGATCAGATAGACTAAACGAGCGCTGATCTCAGTCTCTATGCGGCGCTCTAACAGCTGATCTCAGGTCAGCGCTGCGTCACACTGTTTACTTCCGCTCAGGACTCGGTCCACATGAGAGCCACTGCTCCGAATCAGTGTTTCAGTGCGTCTGCGATCATTTTATCGAATTTTATAGATAATTTCAGATATTTCTGTATTGTCCGATTAAAGTTTTTCACTTTAACTGAGTTTGTGTTATTCAGGAAAGCCGGATTGATCCGGAAGTAAATACCGGTTCCCGGAAGTTTGCGCCAAAGAAATGGGTGTAACGTGGTGAGAAAACACTTTTGTATTTATATTATTGTGCAGTAAATTTAGTTTTTAATGGTTCGATTTCTTTGTTCCAGTGCTCATAAATTATTCTAATATCTCGAATGCACGGAGAGGCTTTGGAAAGAAACATTGTTTTTCTGTAAAAGCTATTTTTGATGGTGTAACGTAAATAAAACAAAGATTATTAAATTGCGTTTTATAAAGGTATTTTTTACCCAGCTTTTCTACGTCAAACTTGCCTTTTTTATTGTTTAAAAATTGCTAGCAATTTCTGTGTGAAAATAGTTTCTATTATATATATATGAGAATTCTTATATATGCATAGAATAATTTTTAATCTTTGGCTTGTTTTGTATGAAAAAAGCTTTCAAAATTAACGTATTGCAATAAGTATTACACAAACTGAAATGTATTTTAATACAAATTAAGAAAAAAAATACATATATTTTAATAGCACTTTTTTTAATTATTTGGATGAAAGACAATTTTTTCTTCTGTGAAAATTTGGCAAGTGATATGATAATATAAAACTATTTAGTTTATTCATAGTTTATGAGTTTATATTTAATATATTTAAGGAATAAATATATATGTAAGGATATATAAACTAAGCCTTTTCTTCTGTTTGTTTTGTACAAAAACAGCTTTTAAATTTGCTTTATTGCATAATATAAATGTAGAGATCACAATGACATAGAAATATATCAATTTATTATTTTAGCAGCACATTAACATAGTGCTCAAGACTTTAGAGTTTAAGAATGTTTTTGTAATCTGACAGGTAGCATGATAATATGAGACTCCAGCATGTTTCCTGATGGTGTGTGTGTGTGTGTGTGTGTGTGTGTGTGTGTGTGTTAGCGTGTGTCAGGTGCCGGTGGCGGAGGGCAAGAGCGTGCAGCAGACGGTTGACATGCTGCATAAGAAGCTGGAGCAGCTGGGAGCCGTTAAACAGGGAAACTTCTGGGTGGACTGCGAGACGTACCAAGCCACGGGAAATGCCACCGGTGAGCGCGACGCTCCGCCGTATGTTGCCATGGAAACCAGACCGTACCTACCGCGTGTTTCCTTTGTGTTGCAGGTCAGCCGACGAAGCTGCTGTACGTGATGCATAACTCGGAGACGCCGCTGAGCAGCATGGCTCTGTTCGAGGGCGGCCCGGGTCTCACCGCCGACGCCAACTTCGACGTCCTGATGGTCAAACTCAAGAGTCACTTCCAGAACGCCAAGGGGCATAAAGTGGAGAGCCGCGGCACGCGTTACCGCTACTGCGACTTCCTGGTGAAGATCGGCACCGTCGCCATGAGCTCCAGCGCCAGGGGCATTTCAGTCGAGGTCTGAATGTGTTCAACGGGTCTCGTACGAATAAACTTCATCAGTAACTTTCATACCAATTTATTAAAACTGAAGAAAAATGTAAGAGCGACTGAAAGCAAACGTACGTACAAAATTACGTTTTCACAAAAACATCATACCAGCTATTAAACATAATCATTCAAATTAAGTGAGAATATCATAGTCCAAAGATAGCCGATGACCCATAAAAACATTAACAGCCAATCAGCATCCACTCTTTAAAGAACGCGAACATTTAAAGCAGCAGACGTGCGATTAGAATAAACAGAACATTATCGTGCACTGGTGTAGATGCTAATATAGTTATCATTAGTTGGTGTTTATAATTGTTATATTTATCTCGTGCACTGGTGTAGATGCTAATATAGTTTCGTTAATCGCCGGTACGTTATTGTCTGTTGGCGTCGATGCAGAGTTATCGTTATTGTCTGTTGACGTGGACGCCTATATAGTTATCATTAGTTGGTGTTTATAATTGTTATATTTATCACTATAGTTATTGTTACATGGTGTGGACGCTAATAGTCTGTTGGCGTTTATGCTAATATTGTTGATCGCTGAGTTATTGTCTGTTGGCGTGTACGCTAATATCGTTAATCGCTGAGTTATCGTTATTGTCTGTTGCTGGGTGGTGGTAAATGGCTAATCGCCGAGTTATCATTATTGTCGCGTGACGATTTAGCGTTATTATCTGTTGGCGTGTATGCTAATATCGTTAATCGCTGAGTTATCGTTATTGTCCGTTGGTATGTAGGCTAATATCGTTAATCGCTGAGTTACCGTTATTGTCCGTTGGTATGTAGGCTAATATCGTTAATTGCTGAGTTATTGTTATTGTCCGTTGGCGTGTATGCTAATATCGTTAATCGCTGAGTAATCGTTATTGTCTGTTGCTGTGGTTGCTAATATCATTAATCGCTGATTTAGCGTTATTATCTGTTGGCGTGTATGCTAATATCGTTAATCGCAGAGTTATCGTTATTGTCTGTTGGCGTGGACGCTAATATCGTTAATCGCCGAGTTATCGTTATTGTCTGTTGGCGTGTATGCTAATATCGTTAATCGCTGAGTTATCGTTATTGTCTGTTGTCGTGTATGCTAATATCGTTAATCGCTGAGTTATCGTTATTGTCTGTTGTTGTGTATGCTAATATCGTTAATCGTTGAGTTGTCGTTATTGTCTGTTGGTGGTGTTGTCGTTTTTGTTCTAGTTATCGTTATGGTCGTTGGCGTGTATTCGTCGCCGAGTTATCGTATTGTCCGTTGGCGTGTATCGTTAATCGTTGAGTTGTCGTTATTGTCCGTTGGCGTGTATGCTAATATCGTTAATCGCTGAGTTATCGTTATTCATTAACAATACAATAGCGTTAATTCATGTTCACACGTGTTGTGTATTAGGTCTACATGTTCTGTATAAGTTTGAATAATCCACGCGATTATTAGTGAATGAGACCCATAGTGTTTTCCGATTAACGGTGCTCAGAGACGCTTGATACCGTGCAGTGACCGTCGTGTTGTGTCTGCAGGTGGAGTACTGCGCCTGCGTGATTCCCGGAGACTGCTGGAACCTCATGAAGGAGTTCATGCAGAGTTTTCTGGGCTCGAGCACGCCGGAGCTGCCGGCCGTGTTCACCAGTAAAGCTGAGGGTCTGTATGCACCAGTGGACTGCATGGACACCATGAGTCAGTATCTGGAGCTCTTCGGTAAAGTGCGCAAACAGCAGGTGCTGGCAGGCAGCGGCGTACGCTGAGACCTGCACTCAACCTGCGCAAACACCGCGTCTGGAATCACGGCGGTCTGTACACTCCTGCGAGGAGTCTCTGACAGAACTTTATACGAGCAACAAGAGCATTTCACAAATGACTGGTTCAGTCTTCTTTACTGTTTGAAAGAACAACATAAAGAGTCTTCGTTACTTTATTTGTGGCTCTGGATGCTTATTTTCTGTGTTTACACTTGTATTTGTAAAATAAACTGTTAAATTTGAATTGTAATCATTTTATCCAAACAAAATGAATGTGGTGTTGTTACAGTGTTTTTTTAATTCTATTTTTTATTTAATATTTTCCCTTTATTTTTAGCTTTGGTAGTTTTGTTGTCATTTTTATTAGTTTTTAGCTATTTTAGCTCTTCAACAAAGTAAATGAAAATGAGAATTGCTGCTTTGGCAATTAGCTAAAATAAAATGTAACATAAAAAATGCCATTTTTATGTCAAGTAACGGAACTTTTTTATGGTTTTAGTAACTAATAACCCTGAATAAGTGATGTGCTTCACAAAGCTTTGAGACATTTACAGAGCTTTCATTTCGAAACTAATTCTTGGGTTTAACTGATTTTAAATCCATTTTAATGACAAACGCATATGTTTAATGGAAAAATAGAGATTGGCCTGATAAACCCTCTCAAAAACAAACACTACGAATGAATAAAACACGATTATATAGGCACTTAATGGCAAGTAATGATTTGTAGTTTACTCTTAATATATGACACTTTCATGAAAACGTGTGGCTTGTCTTATAAAATGCATCATTATATAAGTTAGTACTGGTTCCGGTTGCATTCGCTTCTTCCTGACCAGCAGGGGTCACCAGTGTGTTCCAACACTTCAAAACGTAATCAATTTACGAAACAATCGGTCAAATTGAAACAAAAACCATTCCTGGAAATTTGTGCTGAAGAGCTGTTTCAAAAAAGCGCGTTTAAAATACCAGACCCCCGTTAGATCAGGCCTTTATTTATTGGTGTTTGTACAGAAACGACACATTTGCATCTACCAAACGCAGAACAGATGAAGGGGCAGATGATTGGCTAGAAAAGACCAATTCATTTGAATATGCATGAGCAGAACACACCGTGGATTAATGCCAAGCCACATGAAATCAGTCTTAGATTACACGAGTTTAAATCAGCATGAGCTAAATCACAGCAATGCATTAACCAATTCTTTTCAAAATCGAAAGACTTCTTAGTATCAACAGCAAGACTTCGCTGTAATTCTGTTACTATGTATTCACAACTTGCGAGATTACAGTACAGTACGATGTTAATCTATATTCAACTATGGATTCCCCCAACACTTTTTACTGATTCTTATTAAGCAGTCGGATAGAACTCTAGAGCCCAGTCGCAAAGCATGCTGGGTAAGCATACTGTACACTACTTCACCATGAACTGCAAAGTCCACACTTCAACCTTTGTTCACACATTTGATTGTATCTTTTTTCCACTGTTTGGAAACTATATAATCAGTGTTATTTTTTTTATATGCGCTTGCTTATGAAATGTAAAACATATAAATAAATAAATGATCATGTTATGGACAAGGTTAATCTGTTCAGCTGACCCCGCCTCTGGAGCTTTAAACCGATGAGCGACTCCACGACGTCTCGACCAATCAAAACACGGTCGTCACGCGATTGATCGCTCCTCGGCCAATCAGAGCGCAGTGACGTCGGCGCTGGGCGAGTTCGGTTGAGCCGAAAATGGTGACAGCTCGCGCGTGCGGATGATGGCGGTAAATAACAGCCGAGAGCGAGTGTGAAAAAACACGCCGATATTAACCGTTATTTAACTCGTCAGACGCGTTTCACCGGAGGTCTCGCGGAGGACCGGCGCCGGGGGGGCGTTTGAAAGCCGATCGGTGGCTTTGCGGTGTGAGTTTATCCTGTGGCTGCGGCTCTTGCTGGTTTTTGTTCAGTGGGTTTAAAGTAACAGATCTCTCGCGCCGGTATAAACACGCGCACAAACATACCGAACGAGCGCCGGTACCGGAACCTCCCGGATCCGCTGCTGCCGCGCATTCCGCGTGTCTCCCGGCGGAGCGTCTTTTGTTCTGTGAGTAGCGCTAGCGGGTTAACACACACACACACACACACACAAACAACAGACACAGACACACTCACTCGTACCATAACACACACACACACACACACTCATATAAGTGTACACACACTGCATTGTGTGACAAACTCTCAAATATAAAAAAAAAAAAAAAAAACATTTGTATATATTTACAAACAGACTAACAATCACAACTGCACACTCTTACATACATACAAACACATCATAGAAACCAGTTCAGAATGCAGATTCTGTTTAAGATCAGGACTGATCTGTGTGTTCAACTGTTTTTCATCCACAGTTCTCGTTCTGCATGATGAAGTGTGTTACACGGTGCGGCGGCGGGACACGTCTGCTCTGATGCTGAAGCTCGCGGTTTCTCACAGTGAGTAATATTGCTTTAAAAAGTGGCGCGTTGCATTCAGACGCTCATCTTTGACAACCGCGATGCATTACTTATTTGAAATCGTAACTTGTGTTACAATTAAAAACATGATCTTATCTTGTCTTTAGGATGAGTGCGGTCATGGCGTGTGGTTCCTGACTCCGAGTGCTCATGCGTGTTGGGAGATATGGATCGCTGTAAGCATGTGGTACGGTTCCGTTTGGGCCAGGGCCACTCCATCCTCAACCCGCAGATGTGGCGCTGCGTTGACTGCGGCACCACGGAGTCCGTATGGGCTTGTCTGAAGTGCGCTCACGTGGCGTGCGGCCGCTACCTGGAAGAACACTCCCTGAGTCACTACCAGATGACGCAGCACCCGCTAGCCATGGACGTACGCGAACTGGACGTCTTCTGTTTCGCGTGCAGCGATTACGTGTTGAACGATAATGTCGAGGGCGACCTGAAGCTCCTCCGAGGAGCGCTATCTACCGTCCGCAGCCCTGGTCAGCGCTCCCTGCGGTCGTCGGCGTCCGATGGCGGACTTGGAGTGTGCGAGGTTGCGCGAGACGGCGCTATGCAGACGGCGTTGTGGCACCGGCGGAAAACTCTCCTTCAAGGTGCCTTGCGCTGTTGGAGGAGCCGACAGCAGGAGCAACACCGGAAGCGCGAGGAGAAACAGGAGCAAGAGCGAGAAGAGAAGCGGCGTCAACGCAGGGAGGTCAAGAAGCGGATTATGGGAGAACTAGCCAATGTGCCGCCGAGGAAAAGCGCGCGGCTGCTCACCCAGGCTCCTCGTCCGACACTCGCACTTATTCCTCGGAAGTTCCGCGAACCTCCGGAACGACTCCCTTCGGCTCCCAAACAGTCCCTGCTGTCGCTGTCCAGCAAACCTCTTTCACGCAAACCGCTTCGTAACGCGGGTCGGTTGCACCGATATCATGCCTCGCCATCGTCGCGTCGCAGGAAGCCCGCGCCCGGAGTCACGGGATTGCGCAACCTTGGGAACACGTGTTACATGAACTCCATTCTCCAGGTGCTGAGTCACCTGCAGAAGTTCAGGGAGTGTTTCCTCACACTGGACCTCTGCGAGACCGAGGAGCTGCTCGCCAAGACCAACCACTCGCAGGGAGCCCTCACTGCGCTGGGACGCATGGGGAGGGCGAGCGGCGGCGCCTTTTGCAAACAGAACATGCCGCCCAGCTTGAGCTCGGCAGAACTGGTGCAACCGAAAGAGCCGCGGTCCTCGGCTCGGCAGCAGATGTCATTGTGTCACGAGCTGCACACGCTCTTCAGGGTGATGTGGTCGGGTCGGTGGTCGCTGGTGTCTCCGTTTGCCATGCTGCACTCCGTGTGGAACCTGATCCCGGCGTTCCGCGGATACGACCAGCAGGACGCGCAAGAGTTCTTGTGTGAGCTTCTGGACAAAGTCCAGCAGGAACTGGAGTCGGACGGACCCAGGAAACACTTCCTGATTCCCCTCACACAGCGAAAACTGTCCAAACAAGTCCTCAAAGTGCTCAACACCATCTTCCACGGACAGCTGCTCAGCCAGGTGACGTGCAACCTACCTGTTTTGACCCGCAGTTCCCAGACTTGTTCCTAGAGATCCCCCAACACTGCTAAAGTAAACACACCCAACTCAGGTCATCACCTTTTTAATAGAGACTCTATTTTAGGTGTGAATGGAGACAATGCAATGCAAAATGTGCAGTGTTGAAGGGCTCCAGGAATGTGTTTGGGATCCACTGGTTTAGATGTTTCATCTTGATTTGATTGAATAAATGCATGTAGGATTACTATAATAATAATATTATCTTGCAGGTAACGTGTCTGTCCTGCAAGCACAAGTCGAACACGGTGGAGCCGTTCTGGGATTTGTCTCTGGAGTTCCCAAACCGATACCACCGCATGGAGAAGCCCAGAGCTGCGGCGTGTCAGCAGAGCTGCTCGCTGTCAGAGATGCTCGCCAAGTTCACAGAGACGGAGGCTTTGGAGGGCTGCATTTACGCCTGCAACTTCTGCAACCGTAAGTTGCGCCTTTCTTACAGACGTCACAAAGTTGTTGATGCATTTATCTAAATTTCCTGCATTTTCAGGGAAGCGCCGTAAATCGTCCCATAAGCCCCTGTCCCTTTCGGAGGCCTGTAAGCAGTTACTCATCTGCCGTTTACCTCAGGTGCTGCGGCTACACCTCAAACGCTTCCGGTCAGTCAGAACACCTCCCATGTTTTACCGTGACGTGTTCGTTAGTTGGAACCAGGGGCGTCCAAACTTGTTCCTATCACAGTTTAGCTCCAAACACAACTGAAGCAGCCAATCATGATCTTCAGATTAGAAACTGGTTGGAGTTAAACTTTGGTCCTCCAGAAGCAGTATTGGACACCCCTGGTTTGAACCCAACTCATGCTAACGATTCCATCCACACACTTCCAGGTGGTCCGGCCGGAACCACAGGGAGAAGATCGGCGTCCACGTGGCTTTTGATCAGGTCCTGAATATACAACCATACTGCTGCTCGGATGCCGCTCTGACGCCGCAGAGAGAAGCCTACACCTATGACCTATCTGCTGTAGTGATGCATCATGGGAAAGGCTTTGGCTCAGGGCACTACACGGCCTACTGTTATAACACTGAAGGAGGTGAGTCACGCTTCCCGACTAGCGAACTGCGCCAGAGTCAGTTCAAAAACAGTTTAATGTAGACTGCTCACAATTGGTGTGAACTCAACCCTCGGTGTAAGCAAGCAGCCAGCATGCTTCACATTTCTTGCAATGCATTTGCAACAGACGAATGTAAGTTTTACTTTGTGCACGTTTTGGCAGTGGAAGCAACACTTTCCATTGTTTACACCAAAGCTATCAAGCTACAGTGTTACAAGGTCTGTTTCTGGGGTAACACAATTAATACAAGTTACGGAACAAGATTACTTTTATAAATGCATTACTTTTTAATTACTATATATAGATTTTAGACTGTGTAATTGGTGTTGTGCATGGTTTGCCACAGTAACGGTGTTTGTGTTGCAGGTTTCTGGGTTCACTGTAACGACTCGGAGATGAACGTGTGCAGTGTGGAGGAGGTGTGCGGCACTCAGGCCTACATCCTGTTCTACACACAGCGCTCCTCTTAGACCTGTCTGTCTCTGTATCTCTCACTCTCTTTTCTCTCTACCTGTTTCTCTCTGTCTCTCATTGGAGGTCTGTTCCTGACATCAGCAGTGAGACTCAGAGATTGACTGGTCTCTGCTGGCACAGTCACACTATACCCAGGGCATTCAGGACCAAACCACACTCACCTGCAGGGTCCAGAACAGCAGGGACACACACACAGATCAGCCCCTCCGCTGTCGGCGAGAGACACAGATGGACGCTCATCCTGGAGAGAAATGCCACAGCAATATGATCATCACACACTCTGAATCAGGAATTCTTCACCTTTGATACTGCGACTGTTTTCTACTCTCTTTCTATTCGGGACGAAATTCAGGAAAACAGAGAAAGCCTCTTCATTTACATCAGTGGAAAATGACTGAACAATCTTATGACGCTGAATGTCTAGTTGTGTGTGTGTGTGTTTGTGTAAGGGTGTGACTGCTGACCTCTGACCTTTGTCCTGTATCATGAGAGCACCTGTTATCAACTTTATTGATCTTGTGGGATCTTCCTGATGATAGTGAATAAAAAAAAAGAAAATCATGAAGCCCTGAATTACTGTCTGCTTTATATTTGATGCACTTCATTGCTGATGTTTGAACTGGTGAGTATACAGACAATCTAAACCCATTTAACCATCTTGTTTATGTATTATACATGCAGATTTATGCACTCACAATAGGCATATACATGGAATATTTGTATGTTTAAAAATTATTTTGTCACTTTAAATGACTTTAAAGTATTAATTAAAATGTAACAAAAATTATTTTAAGTTGACGAAAAGCTATTAAAAAATAAAATCACAACAACAAAGAAAAATTAAATATTTTTTTACATAAGTTGTTTGTTAAATAAGGTCATGGTGCCCAAGTCGCTGTTAAATTTGTTCAAACTACACCAATGAAATGGTAATTGTAATTTAAAATGGATTTACATATTAAATTCACCTAGATTTAAATTACATAAGTAATTATCTCACAAACACCCAGGAAGAAAGGAAATAATTCACTCAGTTCTGCAGTAACTTGCTGTCTCAGTCTGTCAGAATTAATTATATACATACCCTCACAACATTGTCAAATCCAGTGACTAGTACCTCTTCAAAAGTGCTGATTTTAATTGTTGAGAACATTTGTTGAAACCAATATTTGTTTCTTGGTAGAATTACTTTTAAACCAGTCAGTCAGCTAGAAACTTACCGTTACGAAATCTCGCGCCATTTTAGCATTTAAATTCCCTCAGGCGGCAGCAAACGGTCCGCGGACGCGACTATATGGACGATTTATCCATTAAGGTAAATCTAATATAAGATTAAATGTCAAATGATCGATGTATAAACAATATTAAAGCGCTTATCTTAAAACATCTGATATTAGCCATTCTGTCCTCGTTCCTCTTGTCTAAGCAGTTTGTCAGATCAATCGTATTTGCATAATGTTAATTAAAGAAAGCTGCTTCTCATCAGAAATATAACGAAGTGTGTAAGACCTCCATCTGAGCACCAGGTGGCGTCCTTGAGTGTTCTTTTACATGTCGATCCTTCAGTGAACCCAGCAGATTTATTATTTATAGAGCTGGATTAAGTTTGACAAACTCCCAATTATTAGCCTGCTTAAGTGAAAAGAAATGTAACATGCTGGGTTGTGGTAAAAGTTCTAGATCATTATATATGTAATTTTGAGCCAGAAGCAGGTTTATGTTGATTTTGTAATCCATCCTGGGATTAATGAATTTGATCTGGATTAAAATCAGCATCTGGATTACCAAAACAGATTGTGGCGCCAATGTAAAAAATGTGTTCCCCAAAATTATAAAAAGCATACAAATGAAAACAAAAACGAAACAGTATTTGCAAATGTATTTATTAAGAATACAGTGGTGTTGTGATTTAGCAAACGGGTAGAAACATGGGAAATATGATCATGCTAACAGTGAGTGTTACACTACTACTGTGTTTACAAAAATGTTCTAATGAGAAATGTAGTATTTTCTTGAATTATTGAATTTCTTTTGTGTTTTTGCGCTCTGTGTAATATATCTCTAAAATATACAAAGTGTAATGTGAACGACATTGTTTCATTCTCCTCTGTAATGAGATATTCCATATATAACAGAGTTCCACAGAAACAAAACAAACTAAACGCAACACATTTGAGACAGTTTTGGTGTCAGCATGAAAGAGTTCCTTCAGTCACGAAGATCTGAAATGTGATCATGTGTTGTATCAAAGCCATGCATCAGCAGAAGACCATTCTCTGGACTTATTTCTTGTGTCCGCTCTAAGAACCAGTTTTAACATTCATTAGTTAAAGCAAAAAGTAGCTCAGTTTCTAAAAAGGAAAGAAACCCATTCAAAAGGAAAAGAAGGAAATGCAGAGCCATGTAGTCCAGGTCTTGGATTCAGACAGCACCATCTTCAGGACGCATATCTCCTTACTGAAGCCATGGATGGCTCTTTCTTATACATCCTTCAAGGCCCTGTCCCAAATGGCACACTTCATGTGCACTTGGGGTGTTGCGGACTTGCAATTGCCGCCGCATGCATGTATGTGTCTGTTAAGTCAACGAGACTGTAGTATGTCCCATTCGTCATTTTAGCTTTCAGAAGGGTGCTCGCGAGCAATGTTATTTGTAATTTTATGTTTTATGTGGGTTTTGTCGTTTTATGTTTCCTTAATGTGGTAGTTTTAATTGTTCCGTGAACAGTCAAAGCGGCATTACGTCACGAAAGTGTGGACCCAGAGGAAGCCGCGAGGGTTTAGGGTGTGATTTGGGACAGGGCCAAGGTCTCACCCACTTCTGGTATGATGGGAGGGATGTGTCACAGTTAGAGTCTAAGTTCTGAACGGGTATTTTGTTCATGTTTTTCAGCTGGGCAGCAGGCAGAAGTCTAGCCAATCCCAGTGTTTCCACAGTGTGACCAGGAAGAGTGCAAGGGCGAGGGTGGCGCCAACCCGAGCGCGCGTCTTCATGAGGGGCGTGATGAAGTTGGCTATGGTGGAGACAAACACCAGCAGTACCGCCATCAGGGCCAGGATGACGTTGATGAGTTTTCCCAGCAGAGCTCGGGCATTCGCGTTCTCCACACCCTCCAGCTGCACCACCTGCTGCTGTTGCTGCTGCAGCTCCAGTTTGGTAATGCGGGTGAGGCAGGTCTCTACTGCTTCCTGCATGCAAACACATACACACTTGTGTTGTAACACACAGAAGTGCCCAAAGTCATTGTAATTCAGGGGTGTCCAATCTTGCTCATGGAGAGCCGATGTCTTGCAGAGATTATCTCCAGCATGCACCAAAACGCCTGCATGAAAGTTCTAGTGCAGGCCTACAGGACTGGGAGTAGCCACTCCAGGTGTTTTTAATTAGTCTTGAAGGTCTGCAGGACAGTGGCCCTCCAGAAGCAGGATTGGACACCCCTGCTTTTTAAGGTTGGCACATTTGCGCACTCTTTGTTATTGTTGGTCACCTGGATGTCTCGCGCACTCTCGTAGGACTGGTACGCCACCTTCTCCTCCATGCTGGCCAGCTCCTGCTTCAGATTGCTCATCTCGTTCTGATGGAGCTCCGTCAAGTCATTGAGTTGCTCTTCCAGACGCTCGTATCTGGAGGAGAGAGAGAAGACACACGCCTGAAGATCTGGCTCTGGAAAGCGCTGGATCTGCTGTAGGTGCTGCAGTCTTACCTGTATCGCTCCTCCTGCAAGCACTGGGTCATGTAGCTGTAGTCGCTTTGCAGCTGCGCTTTCATGTCCTCGACGGCGTCCTCCATATGCACCTGACTGACTTTGATCTCCTGAAGGCCTTCCAGCAGCGTATCCCAAGAGGAAGAGGAGGAGTGGTGGTGATGATGGTGGTGGTGATGTCCGTCCAGTCGCGGGCTGCCCATTGCTGCTCCCGCCCCGCCAGAGTTGCTACCACCTGCTGACCCGGAAGTTGCACTGGAGCACTCGTCGTCGCTGCCGTATTTGGGGCTGGAGACCAGCGTGGCGCTGCCGCTCAGAGCTCTGGGCGTCTCCTCCGTGTGCCCATCCTCCAGAGTGTCCTTCAGGTGGGCGATGTTGTCGGCGCTACCGAACTTGTTGCGGATGAGACTAGCGAACTCTCGGGGTTTCGAGACGACGGCGGTGTGTGTGAGTGCCGAGACTCCGCCCTTGACTCCTTCCACCACGCCCCCTCCAAAACCGCTGATTCCTGCTCGCATATTTGCACCTACGTCCTTCAACCCCTGCTGCATGTCCCTCAAGACATCTTTGGGTTGCCGCGCAGGACCATTCTGCAGAAAAAGGGATAGACGTCATTACTCTGGAAAATGCAGTTGGAAAGAGCAGAGCATAGAGCACTTACCTGCTCGATCTCTTTGAGTTTCTTGTGGTAGTGCTCAAGCTTCTTGTGCAAGTGTGCAATACTCTGCGCAGACTTCTGGTTCTTCTTCTCAAACACGTGTTTGATGCGCGACGCCTGCTGCTTGTCCGCATTATGGGCCAGTTTAAGATACTCAGCCACATTATCGTCACGGGCCTCCTGTTCCACACGGATCTGTTCGGTGATCTTCAGGATCTTCTGCTGCAGGTGTTCCAGCGCCACTCGTGTTCTCTGGACCTCGCCGCCTGCCCCGTCTGACCCTGCCTCCACGCTGATGTTCCCATCTGACCCGCCATGGCTCACGGAGGGCGGCAGACTGAGAGTGGACACTTCGCTTTTATCCAGCTGCATGTAAACATTGAAAACATGAGCACATGAAGCTGAGTATGCTAACAGAGACACGAGACATGCTAATTTTAACACCTCTGTCATGTGCAGCAAATGCACGAGTGAGTGGTCACGTCTGTTTACAAGCTGAACAAAAACTCACACGCTCCGAGTGAGAGAGACACAGTGTGACCCACTTTCTTTCTGAAAATATCTCTACGCACACATCACACTAAATTAAGAAATGAAATCTGCAGAAACATCTAAAGTACCCGTATTTCAGTGTATGTAAACACACGTCATCAGTGCATGATAAGACAGCACTCACTATAGAATAGTAACTATGTATCTGAAATGAATCATTCATAAATGCAACGTCACAATTCACTCCCAAAACACGCTGGATCAATGCATGTCACGCATACACTAAAGAAAAAAGGCAGCAAATCTCAACCTGCAATACCTCATCTGTAAACAAATCAACATGCATGAAAAGATGCGCGGCCTGCTACCTTTACAGAGCCCTGCCGCATATGTGTTCAGAGTCACACTGACACAGCAGGGTTACACGAGAGGTCACTGCAGGCCATGCATCTTCGCATGCATGCAACAGAGTCACAACAGCACACTAGAATGCGTGTTTATCTGAGACGAGGTTTCTTGTGTTACATACACACGCATGCACACGCAGCAGGGCTCCTCTAAAGGTTAGTGCAAGCTTTTAACGCATGTGAATCTGAGTCATGTTACCTGCCGAGAGCATGCGCGTGTGTGCGAAATACAGGCCTCTATGAGATGCATTCAGAAAGTAGGTTGGAGTGAATCGGTGGGGGACAGAAAACACACTCACACACACACACACACACACACACACACACACACACATGCATGTGAAGCAGGGATGTGTGTCAAATCACAGTGGGCGAGTTAAACACATGAGAACAAATCTGCAGCTGACTTGTGACATGCAGAACAGCACGTGAGGGAGACACAGACGGGTGATGATGGATGGATGGATGGCACAACACAGGAACAGAAGATTAATTTGCGATAAATTACCATGGTCTTCAGTCCAGGGTGTGCAGCTTGACTGCAAACACATGTAAGAGGGCCATATCCCTCCCGTCTGTCTCTCTGTCTCTGTCTGTCTGCGTTCACCCCACCCCTCTCCTCTAGCTGTCTATCTCTCGCTCCATCCAGTCTGTCATGGTTCACGGTAGAGTCAATATCGGCTGCGGTTTCGTGTCTCTCATCTTTGCCTCGCCTGTGTCTCACGTTTCTTTCTCGTCTCTCCGGCCGTGTGTTTATCTGAGTGTTTCGACGAGGCTGCGGAGCTGAGGGGGAGGGGAGTTCAGCAGAGCATGCGTCACACACACACACACTGCAGCATTTACATGCACACACACTGAGCTTAATCTATGTGTGTGTGTGTGTGTGTTTGCTTTCATTGTGTGTTCATGAGAGCACAATTGGGGAGTGTGTAGATGTGTGTTTTTACAGTGTTAAACATTTTTAAGGGGTTTGTATGTATGTGTGTGTGTGTGTGTGTGTGTGTGTGGTGGGAGGGGGGACAGGACATTTCTCAGACAGAAGGGGCTGATGGGAAACGCTGACGTCAGTCTCGTACCAACACACTTCATAACGGACAGTACCTGCTACGTTCACGTGTGTGACGAGCATCTGAAGTGGTAGATGTACTGTCGCACCTACGTTCTTGTTTGTGGAGAGTATCTGATGTGTTAGAGTGTGTGGGTAGATATCAGGGTAAATAACACAATAGGCATCTGTGGCGTAAAGTTAGATTGATTAGAACGTAAGTTTGGTTTTGTTATTACAACGTTGTATATGTTTGGTTAGATAACAAGTTTGGTTTTTTTGACTAATGGGAAACATAAGTATGATAAGGTTGATTTGAAACCCAGTGTGCTTCTGTAAACTAATGGGAAACATAAATATGCAAAAGTCAACATGAATTTAATTATTATCTTATTTAGCTTGCTTTGCTTGCTTTATAGGTTACCCAAGTAACTTTAGCGATTTTAATTCAGAATTTGCTCCTGATTAATTTCAGCGATATATATTGTTGTCTAATTTGTTTACTTATCTATTTTAGCTAATTGTTTGTTTGGTAGATTTAGTTAATAGTTTAAAATGTGGTACGGTTAGTGGAATTAACAATTTTCGATAATTTTAAAATAAAGTTTTTTCTTGTATTATCACATGATTGCAGTAAAATGCAATTTCATGTGTACGGTAAACATGTTAGGTTGAGACCGATATAATTCACTTACTAATCCAGAGAAATGGTCGATAAGCAACTAATAAAAATATTCTCTAAAAACTTTGCTACTGTTCCCATTAATTTATGAAATGTTATTTCTGACGTTTTATTATGGGAATGTTAAACTTGAATGTACTTTCAACATACAAGTAGTAACATTTAAAAAATGTTCGAAGAATGTCCAACTAAAATGTTTCAGAAAAACAGTTCCATAAATGTTTTTGTGCTAAAGTTTTGAGACCATTCTATCAATGTTACTGTAAGAACGTTTGTTCAGAACATTCCCCGTCATCTGGGTAGGTTTCACACAAAATGTATTTTTTGTTTAGAATCAACAGGTTGACTATTTAGAGGAATGATTTATTTGTACAAATCAATCGCACACACCAGAGTTTCTGTTCATAAACGGCTTTACTACAAGAACAATTAAATCTACAATACAATAGTTATTCATATAATAAATACAACATATATTCCGAGCTCTTTAACAAAAACAGACATGTGCAAGCTACACTACTCAAAATAACAAGTGCAATTCTCCATCAGCGGCGAATTATCTGGATATTAAAAGGATATCTACAGACAGGTCACAGAAATCTACAAGTAGACAAGAATGATCACAGAGCAACAAACTTGAGAAACTTAACATATCCAGCACTCACTTAGTGAATGTAGAACGCTTAGTGTTCGTATCTGTGATTACGTTTATTTCAAATAAACACTATGATACTTGTATTTCCATGACTACAAGTAAAACTGAGAGTGTCTGTAAATGTGCTGTCGCTGCAGTGGCAGCGTTCACGGAACGCACGCAGAACAAATTTCTGTGCAAATTCTTCGTTTAAACATTCATACACTAATTCCCGCACTAAATTTAACGCAATTTACAAAAGAATCTGTAGAGAGTTCATTCAGCTCGTGTTTCGCAAACGACGCCAAGTGTTTGTAAATAAATCAACATTGTAAAAACATAATTGCAGCTCCTTTACGAGAACATCCTGGAAGCTTAGAAGGGTTAGAATTATAAATAACTATTATATGTGTGGAAAAAAAAACAAAAAAAAAACATCTTTGGCACCAAACGTTAGTTAAAAGTAGCTACAAGTATTGTGCAATGAAGCAATACATTTGTATACATGCAGTGTATAATCGGTCATGAAATTTTGTGGTCCCACTGAGAGACAAACTCTGAAATCTTTCCAGAATCTTTTCGCCCCTCCACACAAATCCTACTGGATTTAAAAGGATTTTAACACATTTTCTTAAACGTAAATTTGTATAAACGTTAACCGTTGACATGCAATCATATAAACATGAAGAGGAATGACAGAGAAACAATTTCCTAGTAATGAATAACATTCAAAAACACATGATGGAAGACGCTAAATAAGTTCTGGAACAGTCTGTTGCGTGTTTCTTGATTCGGTCCATGACCCCCGCACAGATCAAACAGTGCGACCGCGACAGAAAACTGCTGTAAATGATTGTTTAGAGTTCTTGAAGGGATGAAGGGAGATGACGGTGTGGAAAAACAGAAGATCTAGTGAGAAGCAGCGGTGGTTTACGTCAGTTCTCGTGTGTCCGTATGATGAGACGAGTCCAGACGAGACACACTAGCGTTCCTGAGAGTGAGTGTGTGTGTGTGTGTGTGTGTGTGTGTGTGTGTGTGTGTGTTATTGTCCTGATTTGCGGGGTGTGGCCACCAGCCTCTTCTTGGCCTGATAGAAGTCTGTTTGGATAAGAGAGAGGCAGCATGAGACGATAAGAACGCTTCTATTCTTAGTCAAACTCTTATTCACACCTCAACAGCTCTCAAAACATCCAGGTCATATTTCACTCCTATTTTAAACCGTTACATTTAAAACATTAAATTAAATATCACATCATTCACATATTAACTACACACACTCTTCTAAATTCTGATGCAAAAAAAAAAAAAAAAAAAAATTATGCATTCAAATTCAATTTTTTTTCAGTTATTCAAATTTTTTTTTTTTTTATTCATTTTAGTTTTTATTAATTTGATAAAGTAAATTACAGACTGTTTTTAGTGTTAATAAAAGTAAAAAAAAAAAAAAAAAAAAGTTTAAATAAATCTAAAATATAAATATTAGATGAAAGATTAATATTTATTAATAAAGACAAAAATTAACTAAGTTGACATGTTAAAATTACTAAAACTGAAATAAAGGAATGAAAACTATAAATAAATATTTTAAAAACACTACTATTTTAAACTACTTTAGAACTATTAACAAGTCACTGCATTGTGAATTATTCACATGGTTTTCTCTAAATTCTGATTTAAAAAAAAAAATCTCATTATGCATCTTAATATTTAGTTTTGTAACTCTCTTTAAGTTCTAGTTTCATAATGATTATTTAAATCAGCATTAATTACACATTTTTGAATTTGTTACTAAAACTGAAACCATAAAAAAAAAAAGTTTCTGGTGACTGAAATATGAAACAGAATAAAATGTAAATATTAGATGAACTTGAAAACCTTGGCAACTAAATGAAATAAATATGTTTGAGTTGAAGTACTAAAATTAGTAAATTAGTCAAACTAAAGCTGAAATAAACTTAAAGATAAATAAACTACTAAAAATTACAAAAGCATTCAAGTTTTAGTAATTTAGCTAAAATCATTGCTTAGTAAATTAGTAGCTTAATTGCTGAAATGAACTAAAAATAAACCTAATTTAAAATTACCTTAAAAACGTTACATTTAAATAATGTTCAGATATTTTTTTAAAGGTCTTAAAGATTCTAAACATAACGTTGTGCTACATATCTACAGATGTGTGAGATGCGTCTATAAACGCGTCTGTGTTAGGCTCCGCCCCCTCACCTGTGATATTCGTCTGTTTCCTCTTCAGGTCTGTCCTCTTTTGTGGCGTTTTCTCCACTTCCTGCGGGACAGCGCGGAATCTCTCCGGGGTTCTGGGGATGTTCTCTTTCCCGCGCGGCCGCGGATGCGCGCCCTCCTGACAGGCGCGGTACAACACGGGCACCTTCTCCCCGGACACGCCCTCCCACAGGAAGTCTCCGCCCTCCAGAGGTGTCTCCGAGACGAAGTCGAAGCTCCAGCGGCGGGATGCTTCCTCCAGGTCCTTCCTCAGAGCCTCGCGGTACTCCAGCTGGAGCTGCTCGCGATCCACCGGACCGAAGAGGTTCCGCCGCGTCTGGCCGTTCCCGAGAGCTCGCAGGATCCGCTGCATCGCCATGAGCTGAAGCTGTAAACACACACGAGTATAGTCTCTGAACAACGTCACATTACATTCAGTGTCTCGGTATGACAGTCAGCATCAGCTGAACCGCAGTCCTGTCTGAGTCTCTGTGCTCTGTGTGCTGTATTTAAGGGCTGAAGTGAGTCATGATCTGCTGCATGTCCGGGCAGATCTCCAGTGATATGTGCGGGCATGTTCCTCCGGATCACACAGGAGTGCAGTGCAGTGTCTGTCCAGCAGAGGGAGCCGCAGATACTGACCGCAGTCTAACAGTGCATTTAATATCTGAGAATTACTATTTTAAAACCGGCATGAATTACTGACTGTTGTTATTGTAACTTGATTTAATTAGATCTGAAATAAAACATCAGATGAAAAGCTTAACATTTAAAAACTTTAACTTGAATAAAAATTTTAAATGTTGCCTAATGAGTATCAAAATTACAAAAAAAATTGAAACAAAAAAATTAAAGCTATATATAAAAAGTTTTAAAATAATAAAAAATAATAACCAAATAACATTAATATTTATTTAATATAAAACTTTCATATTTCCATCATATGTGACTGATGTCTCACTGTTTATATAATGTTCTTGTGGCTCAATAGTTACATTTTATTCAATAAGGAAATGAGTTGAGTTGTGGTTCTCAGGAGCCGCAGTGAAGAAAATGTTTCAGGAAATCACTAATTCTGAGGAACTTTCCAGCCAGAACCCAGACGCACTGAATACTCATACAAAACTAAATAAACTACATATTATACTTAATACACACACACACACATACATATACATTGAAGAAAATGTATATATATATATATATATATATATATATATATATATATATATATATATATATACACACATATATATAAATAATATTAATATAATCAATATATAATATTAATCTATAATAGGTAATTTTCCAAATAATTTAGCCAATACTATCTACTTCCATGAGTAAACTTGTGTTTTAATTCACATTTTTATAAAAAAAAAACAAAAAAAAACAAACATAATTTTCCATCATTCATGAATTACATTATGACGTCATTGGTTTCGCTCCCCGCGGTTCTGATTCCCTATTGGTTTATATGACGGAACGTGCAGCTCTTTGCGAGAATAAATTCAAGACGGCGGCGGGAAACCGAGCGTTTGTTTGATTGGTCAGAAGTCACGCGGACACGCCCACTCTCCCCTCCGTCCACGTGAACCAGAAGCTCGTGTATGCCGGTGGAAAACACGTCGCGATCAGATACTACTGTCATTTCACTTCACAATAACATCCAGAAATCACTCAGTCACGAGCTGTTCAGTCACGTTTTCGGTTAGAGTTCATCTTCATACGTTTGTTTTTCACGAGTATTTTAAAGAAACTCTAAGAGACTTCAGACTAGTTTTCTCATTAGTTTGCATAAACCGAGACCAACAGTGTTGTAATAAACGACAACAACTTAGAGGAAAACGTTATGAACGTACAAAAAAGATATAAACATGCGACTTACATGTTTTAGCAGAAGAGTGTGGAAGAGTCAAAGGATGAACTCGTTGTTTGAAGGATAAGTGTTTGAGATCCTGGACGACAGAATCGAGTTTAAAACTGAACTTCAGAGGAGTCTTGAGACGAAAGTGTCGCAAACAAAAAGAAAAAGTGAGTGTCAAAGTCAGTCCTGGAGCTGAGGAACAGTAGATTCGAGACGTTCTGCTGCTGTGACTGGACTTTCTGAACTTTATGAACTCCGATGGGCGTGCCTACGCTGTGGGCGGGGCCTCGTGAGCGTAGCACGTGGACTGAAGCCCGGTAAACACATGACAACACGTGAGCGCATTCCAGTAGCTCGGCGTCACAGAAAAGAACAACCTCCGCCCAAAAAATACCTATTTGTTTGAAGTATTTATTTATTTATGTATAGTAGATTAAAAATTACAAAAATAACCAATTATCAAGTAAAAAAGAAAAACTACTATTCTTCACCATACTGTGTGCATTGCAAGGCAGGATGGAGCTTATAACATCAAAACTGTAGGCAGTTTTTATTTCTTACATTTAAAATAAATGATCCCGAAAACAACATGTAGACTTTTTTTATTATTATTTATTTTTATTTTCTTAGATATTTGATTGTTAATAACACTCCCAGAATGACAACCACTGAGTTCTTTTACAACAGGATATTACAGACGAGCAGGACTAAGCCACGCCCACTTTCTCTCACGCTTATGTGAGGGAAGACTCTTATGTATACTCTTTACTGTCTGGTGTATTTTGTTTGCCAATTTGCTTGTATTATTTTGTAATGTGTCCTTGGGTTCTTGAAAGGCGCTATAAAAAATAAACATATTATTATTATTATTATTATAGTGAGACTTGGGGGGTATTCCAAAAAGCAGGTTATGTGACATACCTGGGTATGTTTGAGGATAGCTTGCGGGTCCAAAATCGGAGGTTACTTTCAGGGTATGTTAGTAACCATAGCAACTAAGATGACCTGCTCCAGAGCAGCTTCTGTTCCAGGGTTAGTTCACTTCGGCGCACACGTGATCTACTGACGAGCCTTCAGTGGGCGTGACAGACAGCACAACATTATATAATATTACAATATGTAATATAGCCTATTATATATATATTTATATATATCAGTCAGAATTCTGAGTTTTTATCTCGCAATACTGAGATTATTATTATTCCTGCAGAATTGGCTTTCATGGTGAGAGTTTGAGAGTTCAGAGTAATATTATCATTGGTGACATAAATTACAAAGATTAATAGCTAACAAAATAATCAAAAGACTTACTATAGTCGATTTTACCAAAAGCAAAAGGGAGGAGGAAAATAAATAAGATGAAGAAATCATGGCCACAACTTAAGAATTCGTTCTATTTATCAACTCATTCCCTTGTTTTAGGTAACTCAGTCACTTTGTAGTAGGCTACTAATTTGTTCCTACTATTTATTAAGTCGTGACGTCATCGTTAATCGTGAAAAGTCGTTTACTCGCGTTTACTCTACTCATTGTTTTTGGTCCATAATCAAAGAAGACCATTATATTGCATTTGATAAATTACATTTTTGTAAAAGTGAATGAAATAGGTTGTTTCGCAAATTCATTTATTCTCTGTGAAACATATTTAATACATAATAAAATAATAACTGCCATAATAAACACACACACAAACAAAACAATCAATTAAAAATAAAAAATGAACTAATTAGTCACAGCGAGGAAGCTCTTTGTTCACTAATGAGACTAAGAGAATGCATCTTTCCCACGACAATCAACAGTCGCTTATTCGACAGGAAAGGCTTTTAATTGGTGTTAACTGCTGCTGTTTAATTAATAACCATTAGGGTGTTTGGCGGGAGTCTGATAGAACGGGACAGTTACAACCATGGTTACAACATTCAGCGAGGAAGCCCCGCGAAAAACCAGCGAGTCACTCAGCCGTGAGTCATCGGGGCGTGACGTCACAGAGCGAAAGCGCGGGTAAGTTCGAGTGTCTTTTCATTCATTCGGATTCAGTCACTGGAAACGAGCCTTTCTTCACTCTGTGATGAATTAATGTGACTCAGTTCAGCTGCAGGCGTATGAGCTCACGTAAAATGGAATATCTGAACTTTTATAAACTTAGGTAATAAATCAAAATAACTGCTAAAATGGTGGATAATGTAAACGTTTCTCAGTCGATTGAATGATCTGTCATCATCCACTCATATCACAAAGGGTTAAACATCCACGCCTCTGTCAGCAGATTACATAACATTTGCTCAGAAAAGAGAATTAAAGGACATTGACAATCACCACCCTGAAGGGAAGCTTATGTAAGAGGTTATCTTGTGATCGATTAAACCCGGATGACTGGGTAAAGAAAGACTATTCGAGAAGCAGTAGTTTAGTCTGAATCATTAAATCACTAGCAAATGTGTTATTAAGCCATTTACTGTCATTTACTCTCCAAACCTGTATGAGTTTCTTTCTTCTGCTGAACACCAAAGATATTTTGAAGAATATTGGTGACCAAACAGTTGGACCCCATTGACTACCATAGAATGGAAAAATCTAAAATGCTATGGAAGTCAATGAAACTTGAGGGAGTGAAGATGACGACAGAGTTTTAATTATATCATTAAGTACTCATGAATTAATGATTTAAGTTACATCAGATTTTTTAACCAGAACCCATCAGCACTTTTTCTTTAAAAATTACTCTGCGTTCTATTATAAATGTATGGAAGTACTGATATTAATGGGTTAAATTAAAGCACTATAAACACGAATAATCAAGGACATCTAAACTCTTTAAAGCAATACAAGACAAGCAAGTGCCAGTATTTTTTTCTTACATACAATATTTTTTCATGACAATAATAGCGAAGCACTTAAATCATAATATTCTGTTAAGCTAGATGAGGACTGGTTTCTCAAGAGTTAAAGCTCTTGTTCGCCCTCTGCTGGTGCTCCATCACAGATACAGGGCAACTCTGCACGTTTTAATTGTATTTTATTTTAAAAATAGTTGTTCCTTCATTATGCTTCTTCATATATTATGTCTGTCCCTTGTCAAATCCCTCATAAGAGCGATCTAACCTGAAACAACTGAAATGCAAACCCTTGCTAAAGTAGACCGGTCACAGAATTGAAGATCCGAACAAAATAAAAAAAAAATAAAAAAACTCAAAAGTTCAGATGACATTTTAATATGCAACCAGGATCTGTGTACTACACTGAAAAAAATAATCGTAACTGCTAGTAAACTTCACAATTAAAGAGAAAAGGCAGTTGACACTTATTTAATAGTTACATTTTAAAGTAGAAAACCTGTATTTTATTGTAATGCACTCCCATCTTTTTTCTTTATTTTTGATCATTTTTTAGAATGTACACAAGGAACAATAATATTTACATTTCCAAAGATAAATGCTGTAAGACTATGCTCATTGTCACAATAAAATCATCTGCTTATGTCAGTCAGTAAAAGACTCACACTGTCACTTTGTATTTTACTGTAAAATGGACAATTTAAAAAAAATAACACTCATCTCAAAGAGACCAAAGCATTTTTGTAATGATTTTTAATTCAGATCAACATTATAAACAGTACAAACACAAGGAAAAAAAATAAACAAGAACGAAAGCCGTTCTCCATTCCAACTGATCGCAGAAACAAATCAAACGCTCACGGTTGAGCTCAGCGCAACAGGACCAATCAGATTCACCGCCAAAAACACAAATAAAAGAGTCTTAAAAGTGTGAGATGGAATGCCGTCGCATTAAAACTGCAAACACGCACAACCGCGGCTACAGAGGGAGACAGAACCCCTAAAATAATGTTAATAAAAAATAAAAAAAATTGGTGGACTCAAAGTCTTTTCCAAGTCTTTCGACATGTTTGATCTGTGCCGAGGTTTCCGTCACGACGGTCTTCTCAGTGCCGAAGTTCATTTCCGGTCATTAGATCTGGAACGACTGTAAACGAGAAGAGCAAGCGTGTTTGATGATGTTTCTCACAGGAATATTTCTTCGAATCAGAAAATTCTGATGCAAAGTTTAGATCGCAACCTTCTTCTGAAACAAACCCAACGTTTACGGTAACATCCTTAAGTGTAAAATTACAGTAAAACTAAGTTTTGACAAAGTTTTATACAATGATAAACCTCTAATTTCTATGGAAGCTTGTTTCTGCCACTTAATAAAAAAAAAAAATTAAACTTAAATGCGACTTTGCAATTCTGACTTTTTTTTCTCAAGTGCACGACAAACTCACAATTGTGAGGAAAAGTCAGAATTGCACATTTATATTTCTGTGTTAAGTTTAAATCTGATTTTTTCCCCCGCTTTTTTATATCTCACAATTCTGAGATGAAAAAAAAAAAAAGAAAGAAAGAAAAAAGTCAGAATTGTGAGTCACAAATTACCTTTTTTCTTTTACTCAGTGGCAGAAACAGGCTTCCATATATATTTTTTAGACTAATTAATGATTGTTATAATTGTTCTGAATAAAAATGGCAGATGGCTTGAAGGACAAATTCACAGAGTAAGTGGCACTTGTGGAGCGCTCAAATACAGATATAAACACTAACTGTTAGTCTTTATCCATCGTACAGAGATCAAATAAAAGTTCACCTATATCAATGCCATAAATTTCACTTAAAGTTTGCAGAGACTCTTACCTCCTTGATCGGGAGAAAGATCGCGAGAGCCTGTGGTTCCTTTCGCGGGACAGCGATCTCTCCCTCCGGCGCTCTCTGGAAAGAGATCTAGACAGAATCCAGAACAACAGGTTGAGAAAGCGCTCTCAAAACCACACGGGACAGCTGCGAGAACCGGCGGACTCTTACCTGCTGCGACTACGACTGAGGCTCCTCCTCCTGGGAGATCTGAAGAAGAGAAGAGGCAGAGCGAGTGAGAGCGCAGTCGACACACGCACGCACCTCACAAGCCCTGAAACTCCAGCCTGCTAACAGTCAAACGCACTCGTCACGCCCTGATACAGGGGTGCGGTGGAGACCTCGCAACACATGAGGCTCCGTTACGCTCCAGTACAGAGAGCTACAAAAGTAGTGCACTAGCAGGAGAAACTCAACAGAAACGCTCTGCAAACAACCCCACAGAATGAAGACAGTGAAAGAAAGCAAGAGCAGCTCTCAAAGCTCACGCTGCTTCTGTAACCTGAACCTCCGTTTGGGCTCCCCATCAGTCAGCTAGCCTAAGCTTAACAACGTCTGTCCAGATCTCATACCAACCCTGTTTGTTTCAACTTACATCTGTATTCAGCATTAAACTGTATGAAGCAGGAAAAACTTACTAGTCTTTTCGGTTTTCAACAAGCTAGAAAAGGCGAAGGGGAGGCGGCTGGCGGGCCGGGAGCAGAATTGGCGGGAAAGTGCAGGCCAGACGCTGCGAGCTGATTAGCTGGCTTGCGGGATGGGGGCTGGATGGAGTGGATTTTTCCTGCTTTTATTGGTTAGCCGAAGGCTGTTGCTGGTGGTTGGTAGTGTAGACATTGGGGAACGTAATACGCTGATTGGTCAGGAATGTGAAGTGGGCCGCTGCCGATTGGGTGTTAAGGTTGGAGGAGGAGGAGCTGCTGACAACGACATGCTCAGGAACCAATGGTGCGACCTGATGACTGGCAACGCCTGGGTCATGTGACACCAACCCAGCCAGCTGATTGGGGCACGCTGGTCACATGATGCTGAAAGAAGACTAGTAGACTGACTCAGAGGGTGGTGAGGAGAGGCATGGTGGTGACTCTGCAACGGGGTTCATTTTTATTAATATAGCTGATAAGAAAATAAAATAAAAACAACCTTCATGTAAAGTCAAGTCAACAAAAGATTGCATATTCCAACCATTACTAGAGCCGAGCAGATTACTGAAAACTAGCGACTGGGCTTCGACGGCCAATTCACAAATTAGCAATATTAAAATTAACATCCGGGTCAAATTTCAACCCAAAAAATCAAAAGAAACAAAGACACTGAAGGTTTTCTGCAATGAGAGTTTATCACATTTTTACATAACGTTTCCTCATTCATCACCGCTGTAATTCTCATTAACACCACACAAGGTAAAATTATCATTTACAATTTATATTACATTAAATTTGATCAATGCAGTGTGTCTATTAATTGAATTGTGCAAGAAAAATCAACCCAATCTAACCGGAAAACAACTATTTTACGAGCCGCCGATTAATTTTGTAGAGAAAAAAAAAAAAGATGAAGCCACGCCCCCAAACAATTAAAAATATACATACGAAAACACACGAATTAGCCACAATGTTAAATATGAACTTGTGTTGGATAATCATTACAGCGATGAGAATTTGGGTGGAAAATGTGCCAAGTCACAATGCAAAAAAAGCCAAAAGCGTTTAATTTTGGAGCGAAACGTAACCTGGATATTGTGTCATGGAATTAACCCAATAATCACTTACTAGTCTGCATTTCAACAAAATATCAGAATTTGAGAAGCCCAGTCAATCATTGTTTAATGGTTATCAATGACAATGAAGATGGAGGAGCAACAGATGTCCGGCATACGCTGGTCAGAACCGGGACACCCGGCACCGGCGGAGCCTCCAGGACTGGCGGGAGGGGCAGAATCAGGTTAGTTTCCTCTGGAACACAACCTACGGAGAGACCGGTGAGCGGGAGGACAGGTTTACCTGCGCCTGGGGGCCGGGCTGCGTCTGCGGTAGTCATCACGTGGGCGCCGGCTCCAGGACGGAGGCGGACCCCGGTTACGAGAGCGCTTCTCGCCATTGGACAGCTCCACCCTCACTCGGCAACCGCAGAGGGTCCTGCGTGACGACGTCGACAACGCACCGTTTAGCTCAGCAGTCGCTGGGTAATCGCTGATCGTTAGCGTTATGATCCACACTCACCGTCCGTCCAGCTCTCTGACGGCGTCCGTGGCATCGCGAGGGTCCTCGAACTCAACGAACGCAAAACCGGGAGGGTTCCTGGCCACCCAGACGCTCCGCAGGGGGCCGTAGTAGCCGAAAGCCCTCTCCAGTTCGGATTTATTTCCATTGTTTCCCAGATTCCCAACGTAGACCTTACAGTCCAGAGGGCAGTCGCGATGCATGGCTCAACCTGCAAAAAAGACGTGTTAATGCTACGAAGGCTTTCGCTCTCTCTCTTTCCTCTCATTACACACCTATTTCTCTCACTGTTGCATGTTGTCTAAGCATAACACATTGTCTAATTGTTTATTAACATTGCTGAAGAATTGGTAGATAGCCTGGATACCTTTCAGAGTCACTTTTAACCCCTTAACTGTCACCGTCCCACCTGTGGGACGCTTGGCGCTCTTTGTTTTGTTGTCCTTTTTCTCTATAAAATCTTTTAGTAATCATTATAATTATACATCATTTGAAAGCTTAGAAGTCCAAGATTCTTCCTGTGAAAACCGTTTTGAAATCGGACATTGCGTTACTATGGAAATGGTACTTTAAAATCTTATGGCGGTCTCCTCCCCCTTAGTGGGCAGAGTCAAGTGTCATATTACAAAATGCATTACGGTCTTTTAGAATCAAAACTTTTTATAATCTTGGCACCAAACATATCATTGGAAAGGTCTGAGTGTCAGGATTCCATATTTGGTGGTTATTTTGAGTATTGAAGTAAAATTGACAGAAATCTAGGGAAAAATTCATTAAACAAAATTCAGAGGAGTTTTGATGGCTCCCAGTGGCTGTTTGTGGTATGACGCCCTAAATACAATCTCACAGGAACCTCAATTTTTTTTTTCATATCAACTTCAAATTTGGAACTAGGGCTGGGTACCGAGTTCGATACTTTTTAGTTACCGACCGAATTGCCTCGATACTATCGAGTATCGAAAAATGACATGTTGTTCGGTTCCAGATTTCGATACCTAAGGAGTTAACTCGTCAACGTCAGTGCTCAAACAAATACATATGAAATGCACAACAACACACATAAAGTAGCTCACGCACACAAACTCTACACACACGAGACGCGCGGAACTCTCCGCGCACATACCATAGACTGTATGAGGCGCGCACACGCACAAACTCTCCACACGCATACTTATATGAGACGCGAGCACACACACATAATACCTTAAAGATGTGGAATAGTCGATCAAAAGTGTGGGTGCATTTCTCCAGGCTAGATGCCAACAGCGTGCGATGCAGTATTTGCGGTAAAATAATTACTGCAAAGACCGGTACCACGACAAATATGATGAAGACCTTGACAGTGCACGGAGTAAACATAAGAGCAGAAAGTTGCCCGTCTTCGACTGGTAAATGAAGAGATGCCTTGTTGATCACTCTGACAGTGTTTTGCAGTAAATAATAACTACTGAATGTACACTGCCAGTCAAAAATGTGTTGGTTAGTCAGAATTTTTGTTCAGTAAGGATTCATTAAAGTTATCAAAGGTGACATTAAAACATGTAATGTTACAAAATATTTTGTTTTTAAATAAATGCTGTTCTTTAGAATTTTTTATTCATCAAAGAATCATGAAAAAATGTATCATAGTTTCCAAAATATTAAGCAGCGAACTGTTTTCATATTTCTGAAGGGTCATGTGACACTGAAGTAATGATTCTGACAATTCAGCTTTGACATCACAGGAATAAATTACATTTTGAAATATATTCAAATACGATTTTAAATTGTAATACTATTTCACAATATTACAAGTTTTACTGTATTTTTTATTAAAATAAATTTAGCTTTGGTGAGCATGAGCTCTTTATAAAACATGTTTTGTTCGTTTGTGCACTGGCTAAGGAGCATGAGTCAAACTGAAAAAATAAAACCAAAGTTTTTCTGAGGTAATGTGTTCTGTAATCTTGTTAAAATGGATTTCATAAAATTGGTATCGAAAAAATATCATTAGGAACCGGTTTCGAAACTGAGGTACTGAAATTGGCACCGGATCGAAAGATTCTGAACAATACCCAGCCCTATTTGGAACATAACTTATTTAGACAAGGCTTCAATTTAATACCAATTTTAGAGTAAAACCTGTTATGTAAAATATTTATAATAAATAAAATAATTAATATAGCGCATTTTATTTACAGTACATTTAAACTTCTATAACTTTTTGATACGTTAATTTTTTTGAAAAAAAAAAAAAAAAAAAAAAAAAAAATCCACTTTTGCCAAAATCTGCTAATTTTCTTCTTTAAAAAGAGACCAACCTTAGGTCTATATTCCAAAGCGTTCATAAAATACAACAATTTAAGTTTGGATAGTGCACTTTAATGCCTATATTAAAAAATGAGGGGGTGACAGTTAAAGGGTTAAGGTGTATTTGCACAGCCAAGTTAAGGATTAGCTCCAGAATAAAAACCTCCTGATCTGTCTTCAGTCAGAAAGAGGAAAACATTCAAGCGCTACAGGACCCCAGTCGAGGAGTAAAGCTCTTATCTAGAGAAACTATTGCTCATTTACTGAAGAAAACAACACATTTATAAACGGATCGCGTCTTTTGTTCGCGGCTCAAAATGGCGCTTGACGATCACACGCGACTGAACACAAACACTGTCGCGCTCAAACTATCTCTTTAACGGGAAAAACAGTCTGGAGACGCTTTAAATATAATTATGATGACTGTTACACTGATACATGTAATTAAAGCCTCGCGGCGAGCGGCTAATCCGGATCAACAGTAAAATGGCGCCTGCAAAAAACACACAACTGAGGCGAAAACGCAACTCCGTGTCCTAACGCTCGCGATGACGCGTCACAAACATCAGAATCACGCACACTACCGGATAATAAGAGCGAATAAAATCCGATTTACCGTGAACGTCGCCTTTTTCTGACCGTGTGTATTCGACTCCTGGCTCAGATCCGCTCCGAAATGGCGCCGCGCGGAAATGCTGTGCGGGGTTGTTATAGAGAGGAAGTTGAGGTCGGCCGCGTGCCGCCATCTTGTAGCAGAACTTCACTTGCGTTAGCATCCCATTGACTCCCATTCATTTTTGCGTCACTTTGACAGCGAATAACTTTACATCTGAGGCGTTTAAAGACTCAATTTATCCATTATTTATTTCTAAAGATACACGACAATGTATAAAGGGCTCCTTTACCTTCTACGTTACATTATGGCCCCGTAGAAACAGTTTTTGTAAAAATAGGCTAACGATTGCGTCATAACCACTCGACTCTCTGTCGCACAGTAGAGAAATTACCGTACAGACAGGAGGAGGAGAAGCTCGCAGGCAATCGGGGAGACGTCAAGAGATATGGCGTACTGGCGTTACATTTTAAAATACTATACAAAATAATTAATCAGAATACTTACTCCTGCTCACTCACGCCAAAGAACTCCCCGCTCAAACTCGCCGTCTCTGCAAGATTACGATGGGCAGTTTTGCACGCACAGCTACTAGAAGGTTTTACATCTGTCAGACAGGTTGCTGACGTCATCAAGCTTAGTTTGAGTCTGCGCGTCAGAAACGGAAGTTCTAAAAATCGCTAAAAACGGGCTTCACTTGTCTCAATTGAGTTCCAATGGGGTCGCTGTGTCCATTTCTTTTACTGTCTATGGGAAATACGGACGCGCTCACGTAATGTACGTCCCTACGCACGCTTGTGGGCGGGGCTTCGTGAGCACAGAGAAACCCTAAACGAATTCATTAATCACATTAAAAATCAAAGACCTAAACGTTTTAAAGCAAAATATACTATTTTTATATACAAAAAGCCACAGTGGTGTGTAAACAAATGTTGATTAAACACAACTGATGTGATTATTCAATCTATGGCTAATCTTTGAAGGAATAGCTAGCCTTAAAGGAGTCATCACTTTCAAGAATAATGGAAATGAAGATATTTGCTGTAGAAACTCACTTTTTTTTTTGGTTTCATGTACTAAAGCACTGAAATCGATCTTGAGATACACAAAAACACAAAAAAAGTGTTTGCTGTTATTGACGTCAAACCAAATGCACTCTTACGAAAATGAACAATGGTTTTACTAAAAAAAAAAAAGCCAATAAACCATGGTTACTTTAACTAAACCATGGTAACCACAAATTTACCATGGTTTTTTTACATTATAGCAAAACTGGTTATACAAATGGTAATCAATAAGGCAATTAATCAATTATTTTACAATAATTAAACCATGGTTAATTTTTCACAATGGCAGTGCATCTTAAGGTGCTAAATTTAGACTGAAATGGAACATCTTACTGTAAATTTGAGGTTGTTGCTCAGAAAAACCAATCATATGACTTCAGAAGACTTGGAATATAGTGCACAAGTCTACTTTAATTGCATTTTAATTAGACCTCAACATGCTGTTTGGCTACTGTAGGCCAAAACATCTCCTTTTCACTTCTAGAGAAGAAAAAAGCCATACAGATTTGGGTGTAAACGGTGACAGAAAGATAATTTTGGGTGAACTATCCACTTGCAGTGGTAGTTTTGTGGTCATCTGGGCGGTTGCTAATCAGAGATGTTTTACTTTGGAGGAATCATCATCACTGGCGTCCCCACATTTCTCACCATTAGAAACCACAGCCAAGACGTGTTGCTAGGGCTGTGAGAGTCTTCAGCAGCGCTGCTGACCTGGAAACACGCCAATGATAATGCTTCGTTTAGAAATTCTAACGAAAAGGCATTTTAACTAGAACACCAATGGCTTTATCGACTGGGATTCCTTTCCACAACCAACCTGCCTCAGTTTTTAACTCTCAAACCTCTCCAATTCTGTGACTGGTTTTAAACTTTTCTCACGCTGTTAGTTGAAAACACAGCCTTTCTCAGCAGATTCTCATTTCTGATGAGAACTTGAAGCCCAAAAGACCTCGAATTTCAATCCCAGCCTTTGAGCCCAGTGAGGATGCCAACCTGTGATGGAGAAACAGAATGAATCCCAAAACAACGATTAATCAGTAGTTTGACGTGACACATCCATTATAAATGACTCTGTGGAAGCAACCAAAGCATATCTGATAATTGGGACCCGAGGAGGAGGCGGAGAAGCTCCTCAGACTGCGTGAGGTCACCGGGGGTCTATATAAACCCCGGGTCTGACCGTCTGTCAGTCAGTCATCTGCAGGAGAACAGACGGGAGCGAGACAGCACGTGAGTACAGCTGCTCAGACTCAGAAAGGTAGTCCTTTCATGAACCACGGGTGATCTGTGTGTTAGTTTTGTTCTGAGTTTGTGTTTTTGTTCTTCAGCTCGAGGCGTTTCAGTGTTCGGATGATGTTGAAGACGCAAAGATCTCAGCAGCGCGTTGCTCTCATGATACTGATGGTGGTCACAGCCGTGCAGTGTCAGGAGAACGAGAGGTTATCTATCTATCTATCTATCTATCTATCTATCTATCTATCGCATTTTGAAGTATCGCGTCAGAAACGAGTGATACACTCTAAAAAATGCTGGGTTGTTTCAACCCAACTTGGGGTCAAATACGGACTAACCCAACTTTTGGTTTAAAAATTTAATGTAAAAATGTAACCCAACGCTTGCACTAAGGTACGTCATAACCTGACCAACCAGCTGACCAATGTTATGGTCAAAGTATTTCTGTATAACTGCTTCCAGAATTGTCTGCCTGTGTTATTCATCATGTGAAAATTATTGGGGCAGTTGTGGCCTAATGGTTAGAGAGTCAAACTTGTGACCCGAAGGTCGTGGGTTCGAGTCTTGGTATCAGCAGGGAGCTCTCGTCCACCCTTATATTCAATGGCTTCTCCTATATCTTAGTGATATTTAGTGCCAGTTTATCAGGAAGTGATGATTCTCTTTGACTCGGGTGCTGACTCGCAAATGTTTTATGCGATATTCCAGTTTTACACATAAGTTTAATGCACAACTTTGGATGGAAACCCAGCTTATGTATCTATGTGTTTTTCAATCATCTATTTGTGTCATGATCATGAAGTTTTTCTTTGTTCTGCAGCAGACGGGCAGTCACAGAGCATCAGCTGATGCATGATCGCGGTCGCTCCATCCAGAGTCTGAAGAGGCTGATCTGGCTGTCCAGCGCGATCGAGGGGCTTCACACTGCGCAGACCCACACACTGACCGCCGGCGAGCCGGACAGTAGGTGGCGCTCTCGCGATTATTCTCAGCCCGGGAAAGACAGCGGCAGTAGCAGCCACAAGAGCGCGAGACGCTGTTGAGCGACATGTACAGACCTCACCTCACCGACGCTCCGAATATCCCATCTGATGTCCCGTGAAAACTCGCTAATGACTGTCCAACCCTGAGTATAATGAGGCACAACGTTACCCAACAAAACTAGATTACTGTCATTATGATCAAGGAAACTGTATTATAGACAAAACACGCTAGTTTCATAAAGATTGAGGATTATGACGTAACCTTGATAGCACACGTACATCACAGAGACGTCCATTTGATGACGTGTTTTTTAGAGTGTTTGCTCATCTACGATACGCCTACAGGACGTTTCCTATCAGATGTCAAACAGACGTTTAGAAGTTGTTTTTTTTATGTTGTTTTGTCATCTTAAATACGTGTTTTAGATATAGAAGATGTTTGTACACAGCAGATGCTTTCCAGATCTTTAACAGACGTCTTGCAGACGTACATGTGCTCTCTGGAAAGCGATGTAGTTTTGGCAAGGCTTGCAGCAGAACTGCTCTTCCGTGATCTTCACCTGCATTCCCGTGCTGTAAGGCTTTAAGATTGATTTAAGACATATAAAATCAGTTTAGTGTGCTAGAAACCATGCTACTTTGAAATACACCACGTACTATCACATACACTCTTCACAAAATACACATGCAAAAACATAGTAATACCATGGTACTTTTTTGTGTGGAAGAATTTATGTTAGTATGTTTCAAATATCTAGTAAATCATCCTTGCCAGTATATTTGTTTATATGGATGGCAGATCGTATTTTTAATTTATTATATGTGTATGTGATTAAAGATGCTTTTCAGTAAACTCCTGTCAGAACTCATTTTGGATGAAACCGTTCAAATGTGGGGAAGTGAATTTTGTGTTTGTCGTTCATAAAACGAAGCATCGCACACCAAAACAAGACATTTGTCTTCGTTTTCTGAAATAGTGAAGTTAGTGCATGTAATATTTAAATTTATTTATTGCTTGCACAATATTTGCAACTATAGCTCCAACATTATTTTCAGTTTACTAAATCATATTTCACAGTGCTCTGTATGAATCTGTACTCTGACCAGCGTGAATATAAAATGATAAGCTGAAGTTCAGAATATAAAACTGTATGAAATATTAAACATGTCGCACCAAAACAGAACGTACACCCAAAGTGACTCATTCAAACATAAAACCAGTTATTAAAAAGTATAAATCCTCTTCACAGAAATACAGGAAACATAAAAGTACTAAATGAATCCATCAGTATTCTAGTATTTCTCAGCGTGTGGACGCAGAAGGTAAAAACAGTGTTTTTGGCACGCATTTCTCGTTCGGTCACACAAACACACTCTCTTCACTTCTGGACAAGTGTTCCTTATCCTGCAAAAGATAAAAAAAACAAAACAATTGCTTTAATCAACAAGAATAGGTTTTAATACTCTGAAATACTCTGACATGCTAGTCACTTGCTAGTCATGCTAGCAACATGCTAGTTAATTGCTAGTCATGCTAGCAACATGTTTGTAGCATTCTAATCATGCTAGCAACATGCTAATCATTCTAGCAACATGCCAGTAACTTGTTAATCGTGCTAGTAACATGCTAATCGTGCTAGAAAGGCTAGTAACTTGCTAATCATGCTAGAAACATGCTAGCAACATGCTAGTAACTTTTGCTAATCATGATAACTACTTGTTAATCATGCTAACAACATGCTAATAAAATGCTAATCATGCTAGAAACATGCTAGTGACATGCTAGTAACTTGTTAATCATGCTAGAAACATGCTAGTAACTTGCTAATCATTCTAGCAAAATGTTAGTAGCATGCAAATCATGTTAGCACTATGTTATTAACATGCTAATCATGGTAGAAATGCTAGTGACATGCTAGCAACTTGCTTATCATGCTAGCAACATGCTAGTAACTTGTTAGTCATCCTGGCAACATGCTAGTTACTTGCTAAACATGCTAGCAACATGTTAGTAGCATGGTAATCATTCTAGCAACATGCCAGCAACTTGTTAATCATGCTAGCAACATGCCAGCAACTTGTTAATCATGCTAGCAACACGATGGTTACTTGTTACCCTTACCAAAAAGTAGTATACTTCAAGTTTATTTTATTAAGTATACTTAAGTAAAGTTCAAGTATATTTAGACTTTTTGTAAGTATAAGTCAAGTATACTTAAATGTCATTTTAAGTATATTTCTGCGGAGTACATAAAGCCCATTTCTGAGAAGTACATAAAAAGTAAACTAAAAGCATACTTTCCTATTTTTAGTTTAAAAGAAGTATACTAATAGCACACTTGAATAAACTTCTTTTTCGTAAGGGTAATCATGTTAGCAATGTGATAATCATGCCAGCAATATGCTAGTAACAGGCCAATCATGTTAAAAACGTGCTAATCATGCTAGAAACATGTTATCAACATCTAATCTATCTAATTTCAGGCTTTTACAACTGCTTTAAACTTTCAGGCTAGGCTTTCTCAAGCTAACCTAAAGCTTGTCTTGACTAACTTTTTTATCTAGTCAACTCAAAATACTACTCTAGTTTTATTAATATTTTAAGTTTTTATTATTATATTTTCCATTTTCTATTTAATTTTAGTAACAGGTTTTTTTTTTCATTTTGGTTGGTTTTTGTGTTTTTTTTTCTATGGGAACTAGTTGAAAAATTATTGAAAAATAACATTTTATGTTAGTTAATGTTTATTTTATTTCAAGTATTTTTTATGGTTTTAGTTTTAGTTAGGTTTAACTGTTTTAATCTTAATATTTGTAAGTGCTACATATTTTTGTACTCATTGAGTAGTTAGCGTGCTAATGTTTAGTCTCTCATAAGAAAAATAGCTTTTAAACCATAATTTTATGAATGTGATGAGTGTAACATTTTAGCTTAGCTGCATGCTAACGTCATTGTTTAGGATAGTAAATTTCGGCCTGTAAAGAGTATTTCAAATCAAACAGTCAATAAGTATTTTTACGAAAAATATATAAAAAATTGTTTTATTGCAGTTGTATTTTAGTATTTTTATGAACTTTTTTTTTTTTTTTTTGATTTTTATTTTTAGTTATAGTTTTTTTTTTTTTCTTTTTATATTTTTTTTTTGTTTTATTTTTTTTAAGTAATTTTACACCAAGGTAAACTAAATGTTTTTGTTTAATGTTTTTTTTTGAATTTGCTGAAATAAATTTAATTTAATTTAATTATAAAAAACTCAACTCAACATTTATTTCAAGTAACAGAATTTTTAGAAAAACAGTTTTAGCGTTAGTGGACTATAATATCCCTATTTCAATGTCAATAGTCGTGTTTGTTCGTGTAAGTGTTCGTTAAAGCCAGTCTCTTACATCACTGCAGGATGTCGGCCAGTTTGTCTTGGTAATACTCGTAGTTCTCCTGGCAGTCCTCCCAAAGCGTGAACGTCTGCTCGTCGTTCTCCACGAATGTGTCCCAGGTGTAGGTGAAATCCATCGGCTTCATCATGCGCAGTTTGCAGCCGGCGGCCGCCAGCACCTTTAGCCCCGCCTGGATCTCAGGCTCCTCCCACTCGAAGAGCCGCGCGAAGTAGATGGACAGATGGAGGCTCTTCCTGGCCTTCAGGATCTCGGCCAGCTTCGCGGCGCAGGCGGAGCAGGGGCTGGACGACATGTACCAGGTGATGGTGTATTTGAGGGCGGGGTCATAGTTGGGCAGGACCTGCTGGAAGAAGGCCTCCTCGGCGTGACCGCTCACATGCTCGTCTTCAATGAAGCCCCTGAGGAGCCCGCTGGCTCCGGGCCCCTGGTCCACCAGGTAACACAAGAACGTTTTGTTCCGGCCGGATGAGTACTCGACGTTCTTGAACTGGAACTTGAAGAAAAATGGGTCCATGCGATCCCTGTGGACACATGAGGGAGTGAATTTAAGACCTATGTGGCACCCTCTACTGGAGCCTCCTCGCATTACAAGGTATTTTCACTCATGAAAAGTGCATCCAGGAGGAGCTCTGCCTGTAATATTACCCATCAGTCCAGACTAGAGTCTGCAGGAGGGTGGGGTTAAAAATACTGAATTCTTGATTTTGATTATATTTATTCCTAAATCCCAGGAATCAATCTATGCTGCTTTCAGTTGCATCAAATCATATTTTACTGACTCCCTCGTTCAATTTCATTCATCAAAATGAACGAATCTTTATTCGGGTTGTTTTGTTCATTTGAGCGGTGTGTTAAATTTTCAACAGCCAAATCCCTTGGACATGTCCGACTATGCAGTCCGAATTAGGAAATCATTATCATGCTGCCAAAGATAGTTTATGAGGAACAAAAATTATTAAATGACAGACACAGTCATTCATGGACAGACTGTTGATGTGTGAACAAACTTAATGAAAAATTAATAATACTTAATGAAAGATTATTTGTAGCGCGCCTCCCATCCAATAAATCGATATAATCTTTGTGCTTTGTTACTTTTGATATGAAACAAAGTCTTAGCGTTCAAATTCTGTAACTTTTATTATTTGGCGCTCTTTCGCTCCAGTGTGTCACTTAACTGCTTTATTTTTCTGTTGGCTTGGTTTCTACTTTGTGTTTATGTAACTCTTGTATTGTTGCAACTCAGTTTTTGCCATGAAGATAGCCTCAGATGATAACTTAGCAAAAAACTACTACTAAACTCCATAATCAGCTAGAAGAATGAACTCTAGAAAGAAGCATTTTGATAAATATATACACTATATTACATAGTGATTACATTTTTACTTCTTTATATGTTACTTTATATGTTTAATGTATAATAACATACACTGCACCTGATTGCTGTATCACCAAATGAATCAATATATCAAATCAAACTGAAGTGAATTGAAGCTTGTGAGTCACAATCGAATTGAATGTTGGAATGTGTCTCTATAGCCAGCCCCAGTCTGTGGCCTCTGAAGGGGCTTCTGTGTTTGCTTTTAACAGCTCCTCCACCGGCTGACAGATGGAAGGGCTATTAGGGTTATAAATACCCTCGGCGGGGGCAGAACTTTATTCTGGGACTCTGACCCATATACAGAACCACGGTTAGGAGGCATTGTGTGCCAGATGAGCCTGATTCAACTGTAACAAGCACCTGCTACGAGATGATCCACAACAATTCACAGCTTTAATGTGACGACAGAATCAAACTCTCCAGCGGTGGGTTATCAAACACGTTTGCATTCATAAATCTCAGTCGGATACTGGAAGTATCTGGACTGAAAAGGCAGCTAAACGAACGCTCAACAATATTGCCAAGATACCAATCATAAGTCAGAAATCTCCGTATGGACTCTGAGATGATCTGAGCCGCTCCACTTTCGTTTCATAGCTCTAGACTCTGACTGGGTTGTTTAATTTCTGTTTGGGAGTTTTAAGAGAAGCATCTAAGAGGAGACTGACACCTAAATGAGACGTAATTCCAGCTCCGAATCAGTCTGATGGACTTTAGGTTCGGTCAAGAATCGTCTTCCTCTCGAGAACCATTTTTGAGGGTTCTTAAGTTGGTTCTGTTGGACACCAGTAACGTTCTTGATGCTTCAGCTTCTTTAAAGCACCACAGGGATGTTCTGACGTTATTTTTAAGAGCGTGTCACAGAGCAGACAGCGAGACACATCACGGCCTGTCAGGACTGACCTTGGAGGGGGCTGGGTTGGATTCATCTGAACCTTCACACATTCCCCAGTAGATTCACAGATACTCTCATGGAGAGACACACTAAAGCGCGGTCGCTCTTAAAAATAGGCCTTTGGCATCAATGGTTCCACAAGCGATCCCTTCAGAAGATGATGATCAGGCTTAATTCCCTTGAAAATGATCTGAAAATAACCCTCATATTATTACTTTCTTTCTTCTGTGGAACGTTTAGGAGATTGTTCACGTCAGTAAGCACTCATACTGAAAAATAACGGGTTTCACAGCAATGCAATACAACCATTTTTAGTTCCCCAAGGAACCATATATCACTAACATTATAAAAAAAATCAAATCCCACTATACAGAACCTGTCGTCCAATGGATGTCTTCATGGAACCTTTATTTTTACTGTATTTCAGTATTCTGAAGCCATGTTAAGTTGTATTTGAGGAACAGCCCCACAATTACGGTTTTATTTCCTTGAAGCTTGTCATTGGTGTTTGTTTATATTCACTTATTCTGCTAGAAGTCGTCATGATCTCGAGCACCACTGGTTCTGTCACGGGACCGATTGTGATTTAGCATGCTCGTGTGATAAAGTACGACTTAAATGTGCGTCTGTTCCTCACAGTTTGATGATTTATGATGCACAAGTAATATTAACTACATTTATGGTACTTTTACGATGCTTTTCTACCGAACATCTCGTGCTCCACAGAAGGAGGAAAACCTTACACGTTAGGAACGCACTGTGAATGATGAGAAGGCTTGGTTTCGGCTTCTAGAAGTTGGTTTCTTCTCGTCTGAGGATTATTCAGACTCACCCGGTGATGATCTCAAACGGCGGCAGCTCCATGAGTTCTGGTTTCTCTGTGTTCTCTCCATTCGCCGAGGCTCCGTTCTCCACCGGCTGGTTAGTGGTGTTGTCGTATGAGGCGACTCCTTCTTTAGGGGTTTTCTCCTCTTTCTTGGCCTCATTTTCTGCTCGGTCTTTCTTCCTGACGGTCAGACGAGAGCTG